>NW_025763423.1:600000-758495 GCF_003444635.1 Morchella importuna | reverse complement strand
ATGAAGGGTAGGGATCCTGGCGAGCAAGAAGTCTTATAAGTCAAGCTAGGCGACTGGGACCAAAACTAGAGCAGAAGGACGAGCATGCCAAATAACGGAAGGGTAACCCCAAACATAAGTTTACCCTACCTTGGAAGTCAACCTTTGAGGTGCAATAACTTAGCAACCGATGCTCGGAAAATATGCTTTTAAACACGTCAGGAAGGATCCTGACGATGCTCCGGTCCATTTGGGGTGGTTGAATGAACGGATTGCGGAGTTGAGGAAACACTGCAAAATAAACACGTTTTAGACCCCAAAAATAACCCCCGGAGCGTCGAACCGCCGGAACCCTCCTGTTTCAGCCCGGAGCACCTTTGAGGGGGAGTAGGAGTACGACCCAAGCTACTAAAAGCAAACCTCGCTTTACAAAAACACCAAATCTGTTCTAAAACAAATTGAATAAGCAATTGCTATCTGGTCGGTTGTTTCCGCTAGTTCTTAGGATCCCGACCAGCTCTTGGCAGAGATTGCGTGATTTGACTCGGGCGGAAGTTCGTCCGAGGGGTGGCAGCAACTCCTCTCGCCCCTCATAGAAAAAAGTCGCGGTGTCCCCGGACTAGGGGGAAAAAACGAAGGGTCTAGGGAGAAAAAAAAGCGGAACTTCGATAAAAGTACTCGGTTGCCCCCAGTTTGAACTCGGGGAGGGATGGAATCTTTACTAGCGAGGAGACCCCTTAAAGTTATTAAGTTTTTAGACTACAAATACGATCAAACAAATAAACTCCATCTTTCGATCGAACGAGCCCAATGAATCCATCGTTGCCCGTTTACCCTTTCTATGTCAGATCGAAGTCACGGTCGTGTATCATCCTAGCACCCCCGTTACACCAAATACCTTAGGAAGTATCCTTTCGGTGTCGGGGTTGCTGACCAAACTTCTTACAGGGGACGATCTGGATACCTGCCGGGATAGCAGCCAAGAGAGCTGCTGACGCACTCGCGGCTGCTTGTGCTGGAGGTGGTGGTGGTGGAGGTGGTGGTGGAGGTGGAGGTGGTGGTGATGGAGGTGGTGGTGGAGGTGGTGGTGGTGGTGGTGGTGGTGGTGGTGGTGGTGGTGCTGGTGGTGGTGGTCTAGGACCTCCACCGCCTCCGGGCGGACCTCCTCCTCCTCCGGGCGGCGGTGGTGGTGGAGGGCCAGCTGGAGGCGGTGGTGGTGGTGGTGGTGGGCCAGCTGGAGGCGGTGGTGATGGTGGTGGTGGGCCAGCTGGAGGCGGTGGTGATGGTGGTGGTGGTGATGGTGGTGATGGTGGTGGGCATCATTAGTTCCCTTTGGTATAATCTCTAACTTCCCTTCCTGCGGAATTGTCACTAACCTTTTAATAGTTGTTAGGATTACTCCCTGAGCACTCGCGATAGCTATTGAGGTGCGGTACGATTTGGTGTTTTGGATTTCCCTTTGTCTTGCGAGAGTATATCAATGGATGGGTTATATCGGGTAGGATTAGATTAGATTAGATTAGATTAGATTATTCCAGGTAGTAATTGCATTGCTTTTATTTCAAAGTCGAATCAAACTCCTAGATTGCTCTCAGAACACTCGGTACCGCTTCAGAAAGTGCAGTAAAACAAGTGATGATAAATGATGCGGTTGAGTGCAGAAATTGTGGTAACATAGGATGATCCCTGCCGTAAGAGGATTAGCGGTGCAAATTTTTCTTGATTAGCGGCGCAAATTTTGTCGCCAAGAATTGATTTCTAATCGAAGATATCGCGAGTGCTCCTAGAGCACTGCGGATATTCCTGCCAGTCATCAGAATGGCTCCCACCAAGCGCTCCTCCGGTTCAGCACCTCTTGCCCCAAAGCGCCCACGACTCCCAAAACGACCTGAAGAACATGAAGATTTACTGACTGACGAGTCTGAAATATCTTACCGAACATTGACTCCACTGCCAGCCCGCACTCGGAGTAGTCAGTCGACCACCGCCGCTCAAATAACTCGGAAAGGTCTTCTCCGTTCCTCCGAAACCCCCACTGGGAGGAGCAGTCCTAGGAGGGTAGAATTTCATCTCCCCGAGGATCATACTGATAATTTTGAAGCGCAGGAGGAGCCTGAGGCAATTGAGGCGCCAGAGGCAATTGAGGCGCCAGAGGTGGAAGAAATAGTTCATACTAGCCACTCAGACTATGATGATGCTCCGGAGAATGACCACGAGAGCTCTGAGGAGGATGAGGATGAACCGGAGGATGAACCTCAAGCCCCCCCCCCCATCTTACACACAGAAGTCTCAGACTGTCGGAAAGAGACCTCATACAGTTCAGCCGACTACTGCCAGAGCACTGGGCAATGCTCGGAGGAAACCAACTGGCGCGGTAGCGGAGGTCATTGCTTCTTCCAACGTGTCGGTGGACGTGGTACAGGTTCGACTCTATCTCGCTCATTGATGCTTTTTAACATGTAAGTATTAGTGGCTAACGATTCAGAGGGGAACTCGACCGGGCGCGAAAGTAATACGTAAACAAGGTCAAGGGAGAGCAGCACCCACTTCAGCACCCAGCCAGAATGCATCCCAGAGAGCACTCCCGGCATCCCAGAGAGCACCCCCAACACCCTCACAGTCTAGGCCCTCTGCACCTGTTTATACTCATGAGTATACCTCTTCTACGCGCCATATCGATTTTTCCTCGATGCGCTCTCGATACGGGGAGTCGTCCCCCACTTACCGGACATATCGTTCTTCACCGCTTAGCGAGGTAATTGGCGAGAACTCTGTGAGCAGTCGTCAGATTCCTTCAAGCCAACTTCACGGTCAAGGTAGATCGCGAAGAGTCTACGAAATCGAGTACCTTCCCTCATCTAGGGAGGAGGACGAGAGTACTCCGATGCCGGAAAGCGAGGGTATTTTGATTCCGGGAAGCGAGGTTTGTATTCCGGAGGACACTCACGACGTCTTTGAGAACACTGGCGACATTCCTTCGAGCCAATTGACTCAGAGGTCTGTGGTCCCTAACTCTAGGAGTGCAAATGTGCTGTCAGTGCAGGCTCAGAGGATTGAGAAGGAGTGTAGCGTGTTAATCGGGGAGCATACTCTTCTACATGAGCCCTTTCCACCTGCAGCAAGACTTTTGGTACTGGTAGTGAGCATGTGGGCAACTGCTAGTCGCCGAGTGGGGTGTAGAGTAGACCTTGATGAGGTCGTTATTAAACAGGTGAGTGCCCCCAAAAGGATTACGAGTGCTCTGGAAGCATAATTGAGGATGATAGGTCAGAAGTCTGCACTCCCGTATCCGTTCCCACTTGATGCACGAGGTGAAAGGGCGCCTGGCGGACTCTACGATATACGGGCTTGGAAATTTTGTGGGGCCTGAGGCGAGGGCGGCTCAAGTGGAATACCTTTTGAAGAATGATCGTTTCTTGAGCCCCCAACAGCATTACGAGGTATGATGCCAGTGGATGCCCAGAGAGCACTCAGGATAGCCGGTAACAGATTCTAGACCTACCGACTGCGCTTCCTGGCTCCGGAAATTATCGATATATTGTATTTTAAATACTTCGATGGGGTAAGAATGCGAGGGGTTAGGGATCCCGAATTTCTAGAGCGGATAACCCCTACCCTTATTTGCCTGATATCGACGGCGATCTGGCACGGCATTCGGGCGTGGTCAACAGGGAGTTACGTGAAGCCTGATAATTTTCAGTCGCAGAATGAGAGTGTTGTGAGTAAGTATGGCCCGATGCCCTCATTGATATGGCGAGTGCCTTGGGAGCAATGACGGATGCTCCTAGGGCTATACGGGATTGCCAAGATAACATCCAAACACGAGTAGAAACGTTCAACAGGATGAGCAACACTTGGAAGGGGAGAAGTAAACAGAACCAGGAGGCAACCTTGGAGGTAATCAAAGATAACCTTCGAGAAAAGGTATGATACTTCTAGATGCCGGTAATGCGAGTGGTATTCTAAATGCTAACCCTAATAGATACGAGATAAAAAAGGGGTAACGATTGAGATTATACCGGAGGAGGGTTTTAGTGAGGACGATGAAGCTCTGGCTGCGGATCTTGCCGCATTCCGAAATGCTCGGAGAACACCCACGAGTGCTCCAGGAGGTCGGGTTGATTCCGACAGCGCCCAGGACGAAGTGATTAATGCCCGACTTCGCGGCATTGACACCGAATAGGAGGGGGAGGAGGAAGAAAAAGAGCCGGAATTACCTGTAGCGGGGGATTACGAAGGGGGGGGGGAGGAGGATGTGTAGAACAATCACGAGTGCTAAGGGAGGTAGTGGGGGATTTCTTCTGATTCGTATATTGTATTAGGGTTAGTTAGGGTGTTAAATGGCGTATTGTATTTAGTATTAGGCGGAGGATCACGGTGTTGAATACACCAATTCTCAAAGTGCAGTCGCGAGTGCTCTGGAGACAGTAGAGATCGTCGTGCGAGTGATGTTTTTGTAATCTCATGGGGGAATTGTGAATACCAGAGGCCGGAACGGCGGAGAGGTGTATGCCTAGAGAGAACGGGGCGCCGACATGTAGGAATCGGTACGTCGGGCATGAGCCAGATTTCAAAGCACCCCATCCGGCAACGTCAGGGGGAGTCAGGGCAATCATTCTATCCCCAGAGCCAGCTGGAGCAGTGAAGAGTGCTCCAGGAGCAGTCAGGATATCCAACCGCGCAACTGGCGTTCTCTAGCGGGTAGAGTGACATCCTAGTTACACCGGGCGCTATTATTTAGTGTCGGGGCCCGTTGTGCGGACTAGTGTGCCCCGGGGCGGAATAATGTTCGCCAGACCTCGCCAGGAGCACTGGCGGTATCTCTGGAGAGGTAGTTTACCTACCGAGCGCCCTGAGCGCCCTGAGCGCCCCGGGCGTCTGGCGAAGGCTACAGGTTTGCTGATGAACAGAGAACGGAGTCCTTTGGAGTATAAGTACTCGGGACCCTTCCCGCGCAACTATCCAATCTCTCCAGTCCTCATCAGAGTTATCAAGTATATTCTACTCGGTAGCAGAGCCCTTACAGATTATTGAGTTCTAGTGATAAATCTTTGAATAATCTAAACCTAATTTCTATCTTGCATGGCCACATCTCTCTATCAGGTTCTAGCGATACGTGGAAAGACTGTCCCCATTACATAGTGTACTCTTGTGGTCTGGTACGCATCCCTCACAGGTTCCCCACTGGATCATATACAGGTTCGTATACCAAACAGAAAGGAATGCGAACGATGCAGGTTCAGATTTAGAAGAGAAGGGATGAAGAGAAAGCGTGCCCCTACGTCTTACTTTTCCTGTAGTCTCTGCAATTTGGTCCTGTGCTGAGCATGCTTTGTAGAATATTAATGCTCGTAATAGTACATCTGCTTGCAATAGTACATCTGCTCGCAATAATACCTCTACCCGCAACTACCTCTAACAGTACCTCTCCTCGTAACTAACTACTCCCTACTAACTACTCGCAATAGTTCGTCAACCCGTACCAGTTCCTCAACCCGCAACAGTTCCTCTACCCGCAATACTTCCTCAACCCTCAGTCGGTCCGCAACAGTTACTCCACGAAATCTGATATCACATGACTTCCAAAAATGGTTAGTACTTGCTTGGTGCACAGTCCAGGTCGCGAATTTGACAAAATTCATCCGCCCAAGCGATAGTTCTAGTCGCGATAAATCAACATTCTTGCCATTGGCCAAGGGGAAAAACGATATACCAATAGATATATTGTGGTTTTCGGCCTCAGTAAATGGTTTAGTTACGTAGTTAGCTGGTTTGGTGACGTTTAAATAGGTTATCTGGGTGTTTTTTCACCACCACCATTAGGCTGGAAGGTCCTAGGTTTTTGAACCGTATCTACTCTTTCACAAACTGCAGATCGAGGAATCGAAAACTGAGAATACGTAGTACTGGTGATTACCTACAGATTTTCTGTCCAAAATTTGACTCTTATTTTCGAAGGGAAGGATATATTTGAGCCGGGTGAGCTTTTTTTGGATGTGACCGGAACCATACTCGTAGGTTACTCAATTCTCTGAGACATGCGCCTAGCCTTTCTCATTCTTTTTAGGTCTTTCGACCCCCACTGAAAATGGTCAATCTGCCAGACAAATTGAAGAGATGCAATCAACTAGCTTTATGTAATGAGCGGTGAACAGTAACTACAATATAACAAGGTTCTTCGGTTAATTCGGTGACATATTGGGATTTGGCTTGGACGGCCAAGGGGTACCTGATCTTGATATATATCAGTTCCGGAACGCCCTCGGCTGAGGTTTAACTTACTTATATGTAGTCCCCCTTTGGCGTTTCCTGCATTATTTCTACGTAGCCAGATTGCTAGATCGAACATTTAGCACGAATTTCATCCCTAGAGGGGTTGAGCCACGAGCACACATGTTCAGGACAACAGGTACCTAGGTAGGGGCGAGATTTAAGAGGCCTATCAGATTATTGCTGAAGTCCCGGCGTAGTCGACTTTCCCTATAACGGTGGCGCAAAAGTAGCGTGAAGTCTGTCACGTTAAATTTGTATATACGAAGCCCGATATAAACCGAGCACTAATCCTTTGTAAATAGACTACCCTCATACTTATAGGGAGAGTTGGCTGTAGTATATCATATATCCTTGTCGAAATATTTATTAGCTAGGAGCTTCAATTAATGCCAAGAGAAACGACGAATTAGGCGCCGCTGGTCGTTAGTGGGTCGAGTGAGTATTTGTGCGCCAAGCCATACGTGAACTCTGCCGTTGCTACATGTATATAAGACGCACCTTGTACTACATACATACTGCTCATGCGTTAATTAAGTTCTGAGAATTCTTGGTAGCAACGACCTCACAAAATTTCTCAGGACTTAATTAACGCGCGAGTACATGTAGGGAAGAAATCTAGAATGCTTGTATTCGACGTATGGATATAGTAAAATTGTGTGGCCGCTGGTTTACAATAGGAGGGATATACGTGTAGTTCACAATCGAGAAATTCCTGACAAGGTCGTGATGTATCCTTAATTCATTTCAAATACCATTCTCACTTGGGATAAACCTCTGCTCAGCTCTCATTGTATTTGTAACCGGATATCTTCCTTTGTTTAGTCACAAACATTGTAAATACATGTACTAAATGTAGCTTCCCATAATTCCACATATTTCTAGTTGCGCACATCCAGTACTGTAATAGTATCTATCACTTACAAGACATCATATGTGCCTCTCTGTGCTGGAAATTGATCACCGGATACCAGGCATACTAGTACAGGATATAAATTTACACGTACGTGTTATCACCGTACGGGTATTACTACATGTATGTACACTCCAATCATTTTGGACGTTCTCGATTCATGTTTTCTGAAATATTGTAGAGGTGCGGGACGATGTATAAGTATGTACATACATGTAGCTATAGTAGTACATGTATCTAGCAATATGGAATAATACGTGTACCACATGTAGTAACGCTTTTCATGTATAACACGGGCACCTGAACTTTCATACTATGTTATTTTTCTTACGATCTACTGCTGAAGCCGACTGATGAATTCAATTGGCAAGGATTTCGCCGAACATTCTTCCGGCACCAGAGATCACTCGTCACATTCATCACCTCCAACGCTGATAAACTACATGTATATGTACATACATGCGCATGTACTGTAGTACATATAATACATTATATACATGTAATTCGATACCCACCTCCGTCATACATTTTCCCACTACATGTAGTGTTTCCCATTTCTTGCCATACCCTTTCTAACTCCCGCTACATGTACTGTATGTACCGCCTATCTTCCTATACAACCTATCACCACCGCCGCCACTACGGCCACTAACCACTTCCTCTATCCTCCCGTTCTTCCTCTTTATCTCTCCTCCTGTCTCACGCTACTTCTACCTCTTACACCTCGCTACTCCAACCCAATAGACCCTGACAAATACGCTATTCTTGGCGTTTTGTTCGCTCATTCTCCACTGAGCTATTGGCAAGAAATAAAGTATAACACTCATCATGGCTTCACCTGGGTCTCTCTATTCTGGATCTCTGGAAAGCAAAAGTACTCCCGATACTCCCGAAACTGGACCTTATGACGGGTATTTCAACCTGAACACGCCATCACACCTCCGTCTTTCCCCAGGTGATGACTTTTATGCTGAGTGGAAAGCACTCCCTTCACGGCTACTTGAATCCCCATCACCTATCCCACCTAATGTACAGTTTCACTCACATAAATCGTCCCATGGAACGGCGACTCAACATAACCTGCCTAGAGACTGTACGTTTGACCTTGCTGGAGCTCAAGGAATACAACATTGTCCAAACGAGAACAGTGTCGAATGCTTCGCTGCGGTCACGGATAAGTCCTCTCCAAACTCTGAAATATTCCGCTACTATCTCGAAAATACCGACTCAGGGGGTCAATTACACTCCTCTCGGGTACTAAGCGATATGTGCCTCACTTCCAACAAATACCAATCAGATTGGAGTATGGATCAAAATGAGCTATCAGCTGCGTCCACCCGTCACCTAAAAATCTGTAATATTGCTCCGGCAACCTCCCTCGTCATTCTTTATGAAACTTTACAGGTACGTCATTGTGCTCGTTGCAGCTTGAGAAATCAAAATTCACAGTTTGTCAGGAATTTGGCGATATCCAAGAGTTTTACACCCAGAAACTTCATCTCGACGGATTTTGTGTGGTTTCCTACTTCGATATCCGCGACTCGATGACTGCTTACCGCAAACTTCAAGCCGAACACCCTCTATCGATACAGTTTTGCCCTAGTGGATATGTCACTATGGTGTGTACCCGGTGTGTGTGCGTTTCCGGGCATACTGCTAACGCACCAGAAGCTTGTAATTGGCAGTAACCTCTCAGGACGAGAGATCGACAATCAGTCAGATATTATGTGTATAGTTACCTCTGGTGGTTGCTCGAGTAATGTCCGCCGCATTCTATACTATGTTCTTTCCGACTTTGGCTCCATCTCCAAGTTTACGGCACTTGAAAACAGTAGTCCTCCGGCGTTCTTGGTCACTTTCTTCGACACACATGATGCGTTTGACATCATTGATACTCTCGACGGGCAATATGTCGAGGTAAGCTGATCTATTTCTTCGATATATAGCTATCAATCTTACTTTTCAATAGGGTTTCCGACTTAAATTGAGTTTTTACGATCCCGATATTCTCGCCTGGAACCCTGGATTCAGCGCGCTTCGTACTCGAACGGATGAAAACGGCCGTGTGCATATCGTATCTTCGCAGGATACAGATGTTGGAGTATATAGTCCTAAGTCTAGTCACCCGTCTATTGATTTCACTTGTCGACGTGACTCTAGCAGTTCTGTCGATAGCAGATATGGTGCGGATCGAGAAGGCGAGAAATACTTCGAAGCAGTATATTCTGGTGGTTATGTCACTCCCAAGAGATCCGGGCTTACTCCACTTGGTTTAAAACCAAGTTATAGGCGCACCCCAGATAACTTCCGGACTGATAGTGGTCAATTTCAAGATTCGTTTTCATATCTTCCATCCAACAAATCCCATGTACCAGACATAAAAATAAAGGATCCCACAGTATCAGCTTCTCCTACATGTCCATACCCACTCTTTGGCAATGAAATATCACCAAAGTCAAACGAAAGGTTGCATGGTCAAGTTCAAGTTCCGGGGAAGAATGTAATTGATTTGGAGCGTATTGCGCGCGGTCTTGATACCAGAACCACGGTGCGATAGGAATACTTCGAAAGTCAATGCCTAAGTTTACTCACTATATTAGGTCATGCTGAGGAACATCCCAAATAAAGTTGATCAGGTATGTATGCCCCCGGCAGTAATGCCACCACCATTAACCTTGGCTGATCTTGTATTTCAGCAAACACTGAAAGACTATGTCGACACGACCAGTAAGGGTCTCTACAATTTCTTATATCTGAGAATAGGTGAGTAAATTTATAACCTATCATTTTTAGACCGTCGTTGCTTACGCATTCCTAGATTTTAGAAACATCTGCAAGTAGGTCCTTGAAATCGATATTTTTTGCCTTTTATCCTGAGCCTTTCTAATGAGATACACAAATAGTGTCGGCTATGCCTTTATCAACTTTATTGATGTGAGATATCTAAAGTGATCCTAATTATTACAGGCAAAAAGCTGACTGTAGTCAATGACTAAGCCTCTTGATATTATTGATGTTGGTTCCAACAGGTTTAGACCATTTTGATGTGATAAAATTTGGCTGACCTTCAACAGTTTGTGAAAGCAAAATCTGGCACGAGATGGTTAGTAGTGCAAGGCTGTTGTGTTCAGATCTTTTACAGCTAATATAATTTAGGAATAAATTCAACTCGGAGAAGGTTCTTGATGTTACGTACGCGAGTAAGTTTATGCTTATTTAATCAGTAATTATCGGGGTCGGGCACTAACTACAGTTACAGATATTCAGGGGATCGATCAACTTGTTGAAAAGTTCCGTAATAGCTCAGTTATGGATCAAGATCCTTCGTACAGACCCAAGGTAGGCTAAGGTTTTAAAAGACCTCAAGAACTCGTTACTAATGTTTATATACTGCCATTGTTTAGCTGTTTCACTCCTCGGGCCCACTCACAGGTATGGTCTTTCTTGATCAGGAGACAGGGCGGTTTCCTGACAATATTTTATTTTAGGTGCTGAAAAGGAGTTTCCTCCAGCGAACAATATTTTGAAAAAATGCCGTAGCATCTCGGCAGCTCAGCAGATTGGCAAGTACAGGCGAGATATCGCTTTCATATCTGAGGAAAACATCTAACAATTTGTAAGGTCTTTTTGCACCAAAGATGTCCACCAATGGTAAAGGCATTTGGAGGAAGCGAGACTAGGACCGTTAAAAGTAAAGAACCTTCTCTTTGTGAAACCTAGAGACATTGAAGTCTCGGTTTTTCTTTTACATGACGCTATTGCGTCTTGGAACTTTTTGTTTGGCAACTTTGGCATATTCACTGGATGGAAGCGGACATCTTAATTGTTTCTTTGGTTTTGTTGGAAAAGGACACTCTTGGTGGGTAATAGTAATTTGTGATGGAACGAGAACGCGAGTACTGGAAACCGGACAACCAGAAATTTGTTGCTGATATAAGGAGTGTGGTTTGTTCACTCTTCTACCCTAAATTGGAGGTGTGTATTTAGCTAGATCGGCAGAGATTTGCTTCCATTATTATTCTAAAAAAAAATATAAATGCAATCCACTCATTGCAACTACAGGAATCAAGGGCTTAATCGAAAAGGGCGGTTTTTACGGGAGATGAAGTGGGGGGTTACAGTTCTCACGGAAGATCTTGCTCAATGACTTCCACTCGCCTATATTAGTAATGCGGCGGAAGTTGAGGCTTGAAATATTAAATTCAATATGCACTGCCACTTTTTATTTGTTATTGATATATCACATGACACTCCCGAGCAGTGATGTACCTCCCTTAAAAGAAATACACTGGAACCCGTAGAACGCGGCTTTATACTTGTACAGAGGCCGATTCATTCTAATCTTACTGTATTGGTCAAATAGTTTTATAAGGTATATCGCTTCGATTTTCAGATGCACATGACCCTTCTTTGAGGGGCGTTTTTTCGCTTCGTTTTGTTCATTAATTGCACGCATTCTTTGAAGGGTGGGCATACTTACGTAAAAAATTAAGCAGAACACTAATTCAGATAAAATAATGATTCGGTACTAAAAAGTATACTAGATATGTGTATGCATTTTAAACATAACATTATATGTACGTAAGTACATATATGTTCAAGGAATACTACATCCATCCATCTATACATGTAGTACTAGGACAGAAGTTTTGGTAATATACCCTTTTTCCAGCCAAAGTAGCCATGTTTAGCTACCCGAAGCAACCACCCAGCCTCATCCAAAAAATTTCAAAGTTTCAAGGACAGTTGAAAATTATCTCAAGGCAGAGCACAGAGAATTCTAGAATTTTAAGTCCATTCTTCAGGTGTGTGCGATCTAATTTTTAAAGTCATGATTTGAGTGTTTCTGATTTTGTATAGTGTTCCCATGTTGCAACGGCAACCAAAATTTACCAAAACTTCTGTACCCCGACTGTACTTATATTTAGTACATGATGTAGTAACGAATGCCAACTTGAACATTATAATACATACATGTATATGAAAGTATTCGCTGAAAAATAATTTACCTCCTAGAATCATGTACATTGTATTTAATAAGACACGAGGTACGTACATACATGTAGTACCGATACATTCTAAAAATTACATGTACTACATGTATATACATGTACCCAGGGTCACGGTGTTGGAAAGTGATGCACATTTGGTTTGACAACGGCCAATTACCTTACCGTCGAAACGCATACAATTTTGAGCCTTATTCAGTCGGCTTATCCAGAACATAGGCTCACAATAGCCTTATGAATACAATAAGGTTCAAATAAGTATTATTTAAGCATGTTTTAAGGATGAAATAAGGTTTAAAAAAGGATTTTTGTACTGATAAAGCGGACTGAATAAGGCTCAAAATTGTATGCGTTTCGACGGTAAGGTACCCCAAATACCTATATTTTGGCGCAACGCAACACGCTCCCTAAATTCAAATTTCGAGTGTAGAGTGTCTCTACAATGGCTAAGAATTCATTTGGTGTTAATTGAATACAAAATAGTTATTCTTCAAGCAAGAAGTCTAGTACTATCCGGTAGCCAAAATCAGTGGTAAAACAACCAAAAAGTATCGATGACAGACCTTTTTTATTTATTTTTCTTATGAAAGGAATCTACACACTTGAATTGACCTCAAGATAGACTTGTCTAAAGACTAATTCTCTCGTGGTTGAGATATCACCCAATGTGCATCATTCCCCGACACCCGGGTACATGTAGTGAATTCTGAGGCAGTAGGTAGGGCAAACCCCTGCATTAAATGCAGTGATCCACTTAGATCTTCAGATAAGTTCATTTATTAATTTCTTGAGCCTTACCTACAATCATTTTACCAGCTGCATCATTTTAGGTCACTCGCTCTACTGGCTAGGATGATGTGGCTTGGCAAGTGAAATACATGTATAATGTAATGTTTAGTAGCATCTTGGCGTAGTGAACCTCATGCTGAGAAAAACATTGCGTTAAAACTCAACCCTAACAAGTCCCACGGTTAACAATTCGGCAATCCTCTTCATAACATACTAAATTCGCCATCAATATCACCCTCACTACTCGTCCAATCATCTCTCGATATAATGGATTCCCAGGCAGCGTCTAGCATGTCCGATTTCAGTGATAAGGACCGCAAAGAGTTGCAACAATTCATCGAGAACGAACAACAGAAATCAAAGTTTCAGACAAGTAAATTCCCAATGAAATCTTTCCAGTTTGAAATTCCTTGTCCATAATTAAAGACCTATACCTGAACCCTTTCTAAACGGTCCAATAGATGTCCACAATTTGACCGACATGTGTTGGTCCAAATGTATGACGTCCAAAATTACTGGCACGGCAATCGACAAAGGTGAAAATTCTTGCCTGGAGAATTGCGTCAATCGATTTATCGACTCCCAGAAGACGATCGTGAAGCAGCTAGACCACATGGGCGGCAGGGCCTAAAAGACGATGTTCGAGAGGAAAGGAATAGAGATCAGCCTGTTCGATAGTTACTTCGGCAAGAGTGTTTGGGATCGATATTCTTAATCAATAAACTGCGGCGACTAGATACAGTCTGCTATCAGGGGTGAATATATAAAAGTTCATTTTATGATATTCCCTCGATTGTTGGACACGTGATAGGTGGCTGTTGAGGAAGATCATTGTATTCCGTATACATTAGTGCGAAGAATAAAGCCCATTTCTTCTCAATCAAGACTTGAGAAGGAAAGCAGTTCCTTCCTTACTCGTTTTTCTGTGGGTAACCCGCTGCGGTCGGAATGCATCACTCATTCAAGAATCAATAGACAGCGGACGACTTCCCGTAGCCGTTCTCAACGCATCTAAACCAGCCAGATAATGACCCCATAATTAATTTTCGAAAAGATAGAATCTGGGGCGGCCCCCACCGCCATCCCCAGGCTGTCTGAAGCATTCAGGACTATATTTGAAGCGCGAATCTGATCTATGCAAGTATGCAACCTCTCAAACCTGAAAACCAGTGGAAACCCATGACATATATGTAGTTATTAACACTCTCCACATCATAAACTAGCGTTCAAATTCTAGAGCTTGTTCTAACTACGTAGAACGACTACGGGAAGTAGTGATTTATGAAGTACACGGCTTTCCGTAAGAATTCCGACTTTATCTAGAAAACAATCTAAATGATACCCTTAATCCCCAGTGTTTTAAAAAGATAGAATCCAGAAATCTCTCCCCAGACTGTGTATCTGGAGTGAAACCGGATGACTCCCCGTAGTCATTCTGAGTGTATCTAGACCCACCAGAATATATTCAGATAGCGATTTGAATGACAACTTCACTCTCCAGATCTTAGAGGAATATATAATCTGGGGAGGCCCCCAAACCCCCTCCTCAAATATATAGTCTAAATACTTCAGAACGATTTCTCGAAAAATAAGCGACATTCCACCCTCTCTATTCCATTCTTCGACATCAATACATCTGTAGGCTGGGTATCACCCTGCTGGAAATGAGACTAATGGTCCGCTTATGGGTTAGAAAACCATCTTTCAAATATCTCCTGACTGGATTCAGAATGACTACAGGAAGTCATCCACTAATATCAAAGAAACGACAAGACAGGGGGGAGGGCTGATTCAAAGTAAATGCCCAAATCGATAAATTGAGGCGTGGATGAGATATTTAACCTTTAAATGTTTAAAGGATATCTTGAATTCAAAACGGGAAATTAATCAATAGATGATTTGTACCAAACTTTACACATCCAGCAACCCTTAGTATTTTAACCCGAGCAACCAAAATCAACCATGTTACGTTCCAAACCTCATATCAAAATCTTGAATCCATCACATCACACCTAAACGTTTCCGACTTTTCTCCCTATTCCAAAAGGAGTCATGCCAAACTTTGTTCATCCCTTCCATTCATCCCCCAACTTATCGCCCTCAATATCCATCGATTCATAAATTCACCGTCTTTTCCGCTCAATATAACCGAATCCTAACCACAGTAATTATCGATCATACTAGATACTCTCTTCCGTAAAAGAAGAAAGAAGAAAGAAAAAACTCAAAATAAGGGGGTGTACATATAATAACGTATCAACAAGAAGATAATTTGCAGATAGTCAAAATCAAGAAAGAAAGAACAATACCTTATATATAAAGTGTCATCAAAGGGGTATAGAACATTACGGAGAGTGAAAACAAGTATATAATGCATTACAGTATTCCGCAACACATGTAACTTCGTCACCTATGGTATCTTAAAACACCATGCCCTGTTCCATTATTATTGCAGGGGACACGACGTAACAGTCATTGAATTCATGAGAAACATAAGAGGGCAAGGGTTTTATCAATAATGCAAGTAGAGAATAGAAAGAAAGGAAAAATACCACCCAGAGCCAGCTAAGGCAACACCGAAAGAAATCCGTGAGAGGAATGGGCATTGCATGCAACTAAACACCCCGTGTTGCAGCAAGAACACATAGTGCAATTATGGCACCGATAACGAGTAGTCCAACAACGGACATTGTTCGATTTACGGTTCGCCACCATTTCGCGTTCTCATACTTTCGTTGTTGTTTTACAGTATTATTTGATCCAGCCTCCGCATCGACAATATAATGGGATGGTTGGTCAACGATTTGAATGGGTTGCTTGTAGTTGCGTCCGTGTACCTCTGGCAGCGGAAGGAATGCAGCAATTATCCAGCATACTGGTAGAAGAAATCCCAGGCAAAACATTACAAGTTGGCGGTCGATGGTCTCAAACCTGGACAGCGGTGTGTGATCTAGGTGTGGTGTTGACCACTGAGTCGCGATTTCGGCGTCCATAATTTTGGTTCTGGACCCCACCCAGTCCACGCCAGGAACACTCTCAGAAGAGCCCCATTGCCTTTGACCTTGATATAATGTACCTGGCGGGATGACTTCTGTTATCTGCATTGAATCATCGCTTTGTTGATGTCTGATTTTGTGCTCTGCTGTGTCTTCATTTCCGTACCTGGGCATTTCGGGCTCAATAATACTTCCTCGTCCTCCCTTCTTGCTATAGAAATACCTGGAGACAAGGCCGTGTAAGCAACATGTGCTAGATTGTCCAACAGTTCGCAAATAAGAAGCGCAGGAACGTACCTTGCCCATGCCGGAAGTTGTTTGGCTGAGGCGAGAAGAGAACCAGCAGTGCCAGGGCGTTCCATAGAGGCATTACTTCGAGAGCGCACTGGGGCAGGTTGTGGGTGAACCATGCGTGCACCTTGAGCGCTCGACTCACCCAATCGCGGTGACGGGGTAACTCTCGGAGATATAGTGACGGGGCGCTGACGATTGACAAGCCCCCCGAGTATATCGCCTTGTTCACTACTTTCATCGTTACTGTCCTCGCTGCTCCCTACTATCCTGAGTGTGTGGGAATTCATTCTAGATCCTTCTGAGCTTGTTGGGCTTTGGGCACTGTTTGCTATCCATGAATTTGATTTTTCGTTGTATTCTTCCACTGTATATGGAGGCAGCGCGGGCCGAGAAGGCTTTTTTAGGATGGACTTTGGAAATGTCTGCACTTTTGGGGGCGTTGTTGTATTAGGGGCTGGAATCGAGCCACTGGCCAGTGTGTCTGGGTTCTGAGACTCCCCGATTACAACGCTTGGTGGATCTCGGGACACAATAAAGGCAGATTCCCTTTTGTAGATCTTCAAGGGAGGTACTGGAGGTAAACTATCTATGGAACCAGAAGGTCCACGGCTACTGTTTGTACTTGCAGTGTGCGAACTCGAGCGTGTGCTGTCCCTCGATATGGAGGCTGCAACTGGATGAGGGACCCATGCTGAAACGTCAGTTGCTTTGTGTGAAACTGACGAATTATTGCTGTGAATAGAAGGATTTGTCCGGACTTCGTTCGTTTCGGAATCGGAGCGCTGGTGGAGGGCAGCGCGACGACGGTTGTTCATTTCCATAAAAACTCGAGATCCCTTAAGCTCTCCGACTTGATTGTTCTTTGACCATAGAGCAAGCAAGAGACAATGGTAAATTCCGGCTCTAGGTAAAGCCGAAGAGATGTGTCAGATGCTGGATAAGCCGTAACGCAGCAAAAGCGACAAAAATATAAGGATATAAAAAAGATGCGATAGAATATGTGGCGGCAAAACAACTGATAAATAATAGTAAGAAACAAAAATACAAAACTCTTCGATGTAAACCGAAGAATCAGAACAAAAAATTAAGGCACCAAGGAAGGACAGACAACGGAGCGTAAACGTCAAATTAAGTGGAGAAACCGAGCCAAAGAGGGGAATGGGCCAAGTGGTTCAGATAAAAGAGTGTGGAGGGATTGAACCCAAGGAAAGATTGTGGGGAGGGAACGAGTGAGGGAGAGTGAGGTGAGTGAGTGTGCGAGAAAGAGAGAGAAAAGGTTAAACGAGTGCGCATGCCTGAGAAGCGCTTTGTTTTGTTTACCACCCCTATTTCTGCAATCTACTCCTCTTACTGCTAGGAATATTTAGCCTGACATATAAGCAATCTGCAGGAACGGTACGTATCTAGAGTTTATTCTTTTTCTCTCACTCTCGTTCTCAGCAGCATGCTTTCTGTGCGTGCCGGCACACTCCAGAGTCGTTGCTGTGATTGTCATGAGTGGTTAATGCAGAGAAGAACCCGCAGCTCTAAACTTATCTACCTAGGATACCACTTACCTAGCGCATTCTAGGCTAATGGGGTGTAGATTTTCCGCTTCCGTCTGAATCTCTGAGCTGTTCTATCGACACTCGCATTCCCGACCCCTGGTATGTTGTATGTATAATGCATCACTAGACTCTAAGGTAGACTGTTCCTGGGGGCGTTTCCCCAATTTGAGCATGGCCCTGACAGAACGTTGCATCAGACATATCCCTGAGATCCTGAAACACAGCTGTGTACCGATTCGCCCTTGCGCTTGCCCCGTGCACGATAAAATTGGCGATGTAGCGGGTAGGCACCTACCAAGTAAAGTCTACTACATTGGGATGGCACCAACATCCATATTCGTAAGGTCTTGGCACATCCGGTGGTAGGTATGTACTACGGGTGCCGGGGTAAGTCTGTAGACAGGTGGCGGTGACACACAAACAAATATTAAGGAATCTCCTCCCTATGCACCGCCACCTGTCTACAGACTTACCCCGGCACCCGTAGTACTACGCCTGTGACGGTAAGTCTGTAGACAGGTGGCGGTGACACACAAGCAAATGTTCAGAGATCGTCCCCCAATGCACCGCCACCTGTCTACAGACTTACCGTCACAGGCGTAGTACATGTATCGACAGCCGAACTACATACAATTCAGATATTCGGCCTATATTGTGCTATACATATATAGATCATTGCGTTATATGGGTGAGAGGGCTAAAATACTTTATTTAATTGTTCTAACCATGGGTTCTGACTCGCAGGGCGCCAAAGGCCTACGGACACGGTACCTAAGCGTGGATGCACTTCGGGGAATTCCTCCAATTCTTCACGAAGGCAAAAGCCGGTTCACGCTTGGTGAACTCTGATAATTAAAAAATGTAGTTATGTATGTAGGCACATACTTGAGGAGCTGTAGTGGTGTCTCGTTACCCGGACGCGTCTGTGGCGCTGTCCTTCTAGGTTTGTGGCTTTTTATCATGATTTGGCCCGTAACGTACTGTATTTTGTAGTTGCTGTGCCAAGACTTTCTGTGAAAGTTAGCGCAACAAGAAGTTTGTGGATGGGATCGAGCTCACCCCCGGCCTACTTGTGTCCATTAAATCACTTGTATTTATTGGGTGGCTCAATCTTACTTGAATCTCGGCGTTTGTGGCGTTGGAAGAATATAATATTGGGTGGTAGACTTTGTTCGGACGGACGTGGTATTTAATACTATGGTAAATTCAGTTGCATGCTTTCAGATAAAATCAAATAGACGGCTTCCCTAGTCACCCGAACACTGAACAGTCAACGTCAAAAAGAAAGGATCTTCGTTGTAACCGATTTCTGTACAGCGATGGGTAATAAGTCATCAGACGGAACGCCACCAAAATCCGCGTTTGCAAGCAAAATTGTGGCTAGGTCGTCCGATGACTTATTACCCACCGCTGTACCAATCATACTCAACTGTTTGGGTGGGGGGGGGGGTGTTCGGGTGGCTAGGGAAGCCGTCTATTCGCCAAAGACAAAAGTATTCGGATGAAGTTAAGGTATTGTTAAGTAGACATATAACGGGAAATAAATACCTCCAGAGGTATTTGTATCAAAACCAATAATTTGGGCTCGAATACTACACTGACTTACTGGGGGTGAATACCATGGCATTGACACCGTCCGAACAGAGCCTAAGCTATAAGCAGTGTATTATTATATCATCCCTGTATTGCAGAGCTTTACGTAGTCCAGCCCTATCAAGTGTTTACATAAGTACTTGCTTACCAGCATATGAACCAGAAAATGCGAGTTCGAGAGTCAAGGATTATTTGTATGGAGTGGCGCGGATCTGCCGTACAAAATAGACATTTGCATTTTCTGGTTCATATGCTTGTAAGCAAGTACTCGTTTACCACGAAAAGAACCAGAAAATGCAGTTGCTCAGGGCAAGGATTATTTGTATGGGGTAGCGGTGATCTCTCATACAAATCATTACAGTTTCCGTCACTTGCATTTTTTGGTTCTTACCCTGGTATACGAGTACATAACTTTGGTATTAATGTTCTGCCCAATAGGCGAAACCCTCCGGTTCACAAACTGGATGCCCGGTTCAGTAAATTTTCCCAATGGATCATCCTGCTCAGATGCACCATACAAAATTTGAACGGGTTAAATTTGCCCCATTCGGAGGGTAAATCCGCATAAGAAGCCCCAGCCCAAAATATTCCTCCTGGCAGATCATAGTACTCGAGCTCATTAATTTGATTGATATTATATAATTATGTTAATTCGATTAAGTACTGTATATATTCAATTACTTCTTGATATTTTAAAATAAAACCGTGAGTTCGCTACTAACAAGAATTCTCATTACTTAATGAATGAGTATATATATGGCGATAGCCTTAGAGAATTAAAAATAAGGTTGATTAAAGTTCATACTTTCCCAACCGTGCCTTGTTCAGAAAAGCTATCCAGTTCACGAACTTATCATCCTATCGGGGAAATCAACTCAACCAGGCGCCTAGTTCATGAACTGGAAAATCCCGCCTATCCGGCAGAACATATACATGTATTATCATGATAAATCGCTTCGTGCCGGAGTACTGCTTAACCATTCATCCAATTGTTTGTATATCTTTAAACCAGCCTGTGATTTCTGTGGTAATTCGACCAGCACCTAATCAGATGGATGGTATTTGATTTTCTCTTTGATCGAAATTATCACCTAATTATAACCTACAATTAAACATGTATCCTTCTACTGAAACTTAAGGTCTTGGAAAAATATTTAACAATTACCAGGGCTTATGGGCTTCAATCAGCACTTTATACCAATATTGTATGTTTCCTCCAACGTTTCTAGATAGGGACCCGGCAGTCGTTGTTAGGTCAAAACATCAGCACTGATCGCCAGGGACACACCATGTTGACTTAGCGCCCCTGTGTGCCCAGCAGCAAAAGGTCTCTGAATCCAAACTCAACAACCACAACACACTTCCATGATCATGGTGTACACTCCAGAGGAATTTCCTCGATTCACACCCCTCTATGCCAGCCTCATCTCAATCATATACACAATAAGCTATGTCGGTGTTCTTTACCTTAGCCCCCTCTCGCGCCCTGATCCATCTCTTAACCGCGATTCTCCCTCCGTAATACGGATCCGGATCCGCGCTGTAACAGTTGTCACTATCGCAGCCCTGGCAGTTACATCCATCATCACTGCTTTGACAACGCCGAGACGAGCATTGTCCGAAGTTCTCTCCTTCTTAGGCTTATTATCGCCGACACCAACATCTATCCTCGACGTTTTTAGATCTTTGCTTCTCACCGCAATTCTATTCACGGGTCCACTCGCGCAGCGGCTATGGTTTGATGTAGTCGACTATGGTTGGGGGGAGGTTAAATCTGATCTGCAGAAGATGTTCTACACCTGGACAGGCTGGAGAAATTTTGTAGCTGTAGGTCATGCCCTTTGGGGCCTCTTTGAAAGCTTAACGAGCTTAACCGCTCGCTTTATTTTCAGCGAGCTGGGATTAACCGTTTTTTATTTGGTCGTCAGGCGCCTTTCACTGAAGAAATTGTGTTCCGGTCATGTTTGGCCCCACTGCATCTGATAGCAGGGAAATCGCCTATCTCTGTAGTATTTTTATCTCCACTATATTTTGGAATAGGTTTGCCCTAGCCCTTCCCTGTAAGGATGCTAGTTTCCTGACTTTCCTTTTAATGCAGCGCATATCCATCATGGCTATGAGTTTTACTTGAGCCACCCCAACTCTCTCTTTCTCACTATCGCGCGCTCTTTAATCCAGTTTGCGTACACCACATTGTTTGGCTGGTTTGCAACATTCATACTGCTTAGGACAGGGTCCGCTTGGGCGGTGATCGCCGTCCACTCATTCTGTAATCATATGGGTCTTCCTCACTTGGGCATGGTTGATGGCCCTAAATGGAGATCGGGAGTTTACTTTGCGAGCTTACTTGGAGGTGCATGGGGTTTCTACACCCTTTTGTGGACGTTATCAGAGTCCCCAAATGCCCTAGCATCCTTCAGTTGATTCTTGGGCATATCCCATCTTTTCTCGTTTCTCGACCCATTACCCTGTTCATACACATATGGGTAAAAATAATTCGATTTGAAGTAAAGAGAATTTATAAAATGCGTCCAATACCCTGCTCTGTTCATTTAGGAACAAAAAGTTCTGGGTGCATATTTATTTTTGATAATCGTGCCACGCAGCCTTTCAGCTGTAGAAGGGTTGAGACACCTTCGAGGATACGCATATGTGTAAACCCAATTTCCTGACAAGCTGTTAGAAGTGAAGTGCGTGTACCACAGAAGTATTGTTCCCACCTTAATGAAGTTCAACTTAGCATGTTCACTCAAACTATCAATAGTCTTGGTAACCCTAAACATAGTACTAATTATATCAACAGCTGAATACCCTTTATCCCATAGTTCTTCCAATTTTTCGAGCGCCGAGTCAATCTTTCCCTCATTGCAAGCCTTGATCATTGCCTGTACGGCAATTGGATGTGGGGAATCAACTACTTTGAACACATTATCCCCGTTCACAAACCCAAAGCCTGCCACAGTGCTCTGTAAATTGTTGATTGCCTGCCTCATGTCTCCCTCTGCCGAAAATATCAAGGCTGCGATTCCATCATCTGAATAATCAACTTTCTCTGCCTCACAAATTTCCATAAGTCGCTTGAGAACTTGCTGGTCTGTCAAGCGTGAATATCGGAGAATTGCACAACGGGACTGAAGAGGTTCAATGATCTTGTTGGATTGATTACAAGCAAAAGCGAACCGGGTAGTGGATGAGTATATTTCCATTGTGCGGCGAAGGGCCTGTTGGGCGCCGGCAGTCATGCTGCGGGGTGGTTAATAAAATTTAATTTCCCTAAAGGTATCGGAATATCGGCAAAGTACCTATCAGCTTCATCAAGGATAACGATCTTCTGTCGACCAGCAGGTAGGGTGACTTTCTTTTGTGCAAATCCCTTTATACGATTCCGAACTACGTCGATTCCACGTTCGTCAGACGCGTTCAGTTCAAGCACAGCCTCTTTATAGGCATCGCCTAATAATGCGCGAGCGAGACAAAGCACTGAAGTTGTTTTCCTAGGCTTAAAGTTAGATATTGGGAAGTATTAAAGAGACCCGATAGACAAACCCGATACCCGGCATCCCAGAGATGATGACGTGTGGCATATTCCCATCCTTTGCAATAATCTTGAGACGTTCAATCGTCTCATTGTTGCCCACAATATCGTCAAGTAGTATAGGTCGATACTTTTCAACCCTTTGAAATCCGCCCAAATTAGTCAATATACATTGGTGTGGGGATGAAGCAATCTCGAATGCGCTGTCTCGCAAAACTAATGTTAGGAATTAGGAACTTAGCTCACCATGGCAATTCGTAAGCAGGAGCAGATGAGGGTAAAGTATTTGTAGCAGTGCCATGACCAGCTGATGATTCCCCACCCATGATTAGAATTTTTTCAGTCGAGATGTATCTTGGATTTATTGAGTTGAAGGGGTCTCCGTGCGATCAGATTGAATTGATTTTCTAGCCCTAGATTACTCTCTCGCGTAGGCACGTGAAGTTGAACTCATGACTTGGCGCCAACCCTAATGATCTCCGGCCTACAGCATCTACCATCTCTCGGCATTACACTCAATTTGTACTCTCCCGGTACTAGCCAACTAAGTCTCCCAACGTGCCGTTCCGTACCGGAGATTTCTGCGGAGATTTCTGCGTCAAGGAATTCTGAAAGATCTACCCGTAACCTCGAATTCCCCTTTGTCTCAATCCTCCGCCGCGGGTCACCGTTAAAAGGAAACCAAAAGACATTATGAACGCCCCTCTCTCCCCAAAAAAGAAAGAGCTCCAGATTTTACCTCATCTTAGTCCATCTAATGATAAAATCTGGGATATTAAGGTACTCGAGCTCCTCTATTTAACTCACTCTCAGCAAAGATGCTTGAAGTATCTACATTCAGCCCCTTATACCTACATGTATGTACATGTACATACTTTCACGCCCCCCAGCACGGAACAAAACGCTTTTCTGGTATGTAAATGTGCGCATAGAACCAAAAGTACCTACATACACATGTACTATCATACATGTAAAGACACAATAAAGATACATAAAGGTAGCTTTAGATAAATGTGAAAATGCAGCATCGGGACACAGATATCGCCTCATTGAAATTTCAGATATGTCGGTCTATCGCACTTTGGCCACGCGGGGACGTCTTTTAATTGATATAGGAACAATGTACTCTTGCAGTCCCTGCGTTCTGCACATATTGTTTGAGGGGTATTTGTGTTTGAAAAACGACGCTGTTGCATGAAGGTATGGTATCTATTGCTTGACCCTTTGCTTGACAGTTGTTTGGCGACTTGGCACAACCCAGCTAATGCAGCCAAGGTCGATCCGCGGGTAACTTTTACACTTTCGGTGACACTCTACCTGAATTTGCCAGTCTCTCGGGTCGTTTTTTTCCCCCCGGTCATAAGCTCCGATGTAATCAGCTCCTAGGCAGTATAACTTAAATAGGTACATGTACTGATGTCACAAACACCATAGAGTACATGCAACTTCCAGGTACGAATTTCACATTTTGCTTGTCATTGGGCTTGAGGCAAATGCGGGTTGTCGTCGTCCTCTTCGCAACCTCAGCAAGCCGAAGAGCCGTGAACCTCAAAGCGTAGAAAAACGATGAAGACAGCTTACGCGGCGAACGACCCACCAATACTAGGATCCATCCACCCAGCATGGCTACAACACGTATCTATTTTATTCCGCATCGTAGTTTGGCCGTCTTGCTCAATTACATGTATCCTTGGGTTAGACAATGTGCATCAGGTGGCATTGCCACCCCCGTCAACCTGTATTTTATTGAAGAAAAAAACTCCTTTCGTTCTTTCTTTTTTAGCTCTTGATCCTCTGCATCACACCTGGCTATACATACATATTTAACTGTCCTCCCCCCTTCACGACGTTCAAGATACAATTTCACTTTGGTGATCTACCTATAAGTCTGGGTTTGTTATCTCTTCAAGCCATTGCAATCACCCCCCCCAAACCCCCACCTCATCCACATCTCACATACTCTCATTATAAGGTCTACTTTGTTCCTGGCCTCCCTGTCATTCGCTCCTTGCCTTAGTTAGTCTATTCTAGTCCTTAAGGTCGACTCTCACAGCAGATAGATCATATAGACGATGGGTTACACTACATGGTTTTGTGCCACTTTGGCATTGCTTGACGGAGTGCTTGCTGTAAATTTGTCTCCACCCACTGGCTCTACTATACCACGCTCCTTTGGATTCGATAAGGTTAAAAAAAACCTTGACAATATCCCCAAATTGCGGAAAAGAGCAGACACAATTTTACAGCGCTTAGATAATATGGTATGCCCTCTTTAAAATATATTTTCTCGATAAAACGTTCTATATCTAACCGTTGTGTTTAAGGATTATTTATATTATGCAAATATTAGCATTGGTACACCGCCACAGCAATTGCGTCTACAGTATGTTTGGTCGATCCTTCCCCGTTTCATCAAAAGTACAAGTATAAATAATAATTTATAATAGTATCGACACTGGTTCTTCGGACATTTGGGTTGAAAGTGCGGACTCTTCTCTGTGTATGCAATCAACCGATCCGTGTGGCTCTACCGGAACGTTTAACTATAACGATTCTTCAACATACTCAAAGATTGCAGATGACTTCAGCATTTCTTACGTCGATGGAGAATATGCGAAGGGTGACTACGGCAAAGACATATTTTATTTCGATGATGGTTCAAACGTTACGGGTCTTCAATTCGGAATTGGACTTAGTTCGAGCTCCAGCGAGGGAATCATGGGAATTGGTTTCAATCTTAATGAAGTTCAGGTCCAAAGATTGGGCAAGGCACCCTATAGAAATTTGGTTGATGTGATGGCCGATCAAGGACTTATCAAGTCTCGGGCATATAGTCTCTGGCTTAATGATCTTGGTATGTAATATAAAATTTCGGGGTGCAGGCCTAATCGTGAACAAAATGATTGATTAGGTTTCTAGATGCTACTACTGGACAGATCCTCTTCGGGGGTGTGGATACGGCCAAATTTCACGGCTCCTTAACCACCCTCCCTATCGATAAAAGAGAGGGTGAAACTCAATCCCGTGAGTTTGCGATCACGCTCACCTCTGTCACACTTGTCAATGATAACGCCGATTCCCTGACTATAACTAAAAGTGGCTTCGAAGTCGCTGCCCTCCTTGATACCGGATCTACATATACATATTTACCAACCGATCTTGCCGCCGCACTGACGGATCAGGTTGGCGCCCAAACAGTCGAAAGTCTCGGATGTGCTATTGTGCCTTGTGATGTTAGAAGTTACAATGGTAGCATTACCTATGGATTTTCTGGAGCAAATATCACGGTGGCGTTGCGCGAGTTAATCGTCGATGCGTATGATAATGACGGAAACCTGGCTACATACACCGACGGCACACCTCTCTGCTATTTTGGTATATTGGATGCTGCTGGTGGTTCAAATGTTCTTGTGAGTATTCGTCTGTGGACAAAACCAAAATTATTTTCTCTAAATCATATAGGGTGATACTTTTCTCCGATCCGCCTATGTCGTTTACGACCTTGACAATGAAGAAATCAGCCTTGCCCAAACACTATACAACGTTACAGATAGTAACATTCTCGAAATTGGAACTGGGAATAATTCTGTTCCAGATGCAACCGGGGCCGCCAGCGCGGTGACGATACCCGCAACTGGTGAAAGCGATAGGTCAAACACAATGCCATACGTCTCTGGATTCGTCACTAGGACAGCTACTGGAGTTATGGCTACAAGTACTTCAGACAGTGTGCCTTCATTCAACCCATCGCGCTTTATTCTCACCTTTATAACAGCCGGCTGTGCCCTTCTGATCTACATATTGTAGAATTGATCCTCTCTATTTTTTTATTTGCTTTCTTATTTTTTTTACATACGCTTGGGAGTTATCTTTGTCGGGAATTGGACGTGGTTGGACACCCGTCCCTTTAACTGTTTTATGGAGTTTATACACAGGATCTGGGGTTGCTGTCACTCATTATGTTACACCTTTTGTACAAAGAATAGCCCATTTGTTAATATTTGATTTAGACGGTTAGAACACGAAAGACGAATTGTTATGATAGGAATTACATGTTCTTTATGAAATAAGAAACTAGGTTCCCGAAACATTTATGACCGGGCTCTACGGTTTCGTTTTGTGATTTATCAACGAGATTTCCTTTTCTTCTTCTTTTCCTGAAGCTCATCTCTCATTTGCGCAATTAATGAATCCACAAATCGTTCCAAAAAGTGTAAAACCTCCAAATTAAATTGGAATCTCAAGTACCATTATTAGCGTAGCAATATAATATAGAAATACTGTAGTCTCGTAATGAATACATAAACTAGCTGGTACTGTAGATTAAATACTTACATCCCTTCGTCTATTCCTGAGGTTATAGCTTCCTGCCGGAGAAACGGCGTACCGTGGCGATCGACACACAATCCCAACGATAAGTGGTACACCACTACTTTTTAGACCAATTTTGCGTGACACTAGTGGTCAGTTTTGCGCCGCCGACTAATATTACTTCAAGTTAGCTTCTGAATTTTGTATGGTGAGCTACAAATCGCCATAAATCTTGAATATAGACCAATTCGAAGGGATATATTTATATGGACTATAAAAACGGCAAATAGTGGAAGCCATCCCGTAGATATTTTTGAAGGTTTGCAGGCGCTCAAATGTGGTCTATAGACTCCCCACCCCCCAGGAGGTGTCTACAGATTTACCCGCCTGGCAGTCTTCTTACCACTCTCATGCTTTGATTAACTACCACAGATTTTTGGTGAGAATTAAGGACGGGTGTTTTGCGGGGGAAAAAATATTTGTAAATATGCTTAGAACTAGTACAGTCCGTATATATATATATATATTCCGGAATTCTTATATTTCTGTACATTAACAAAATAATGATCATCAAACTAGGCTGGTTTCAGTTTCTTTGGCGATCCCGTACGTACTCAAGATGAAAAGGTTAATTGGGTACGCAACCCTGATCCACTGCTGATACTCCAGATGCATGTACTCAAAGGTCTGTAATTAAATGCATAGACAAGCCTATAATATGTAGTCTCTTACGCAGTATACACCCCCGGTCCCCTCAAAACACCAAAAGCGTTTATATATCAAATCTAGAAAGTACGAAGTATTGTAATTATAATTACAATTATATCTTTGGCAGTTGGATCCGATACTGTAGCTTTCAGTTTCTATTAGTAACTATAATATATAGAGATCAATTCTATCGATTTTATGGAGTTCCGTTCATCAAATTTGGGATGAAACAATTGGCGACAGAACTGGTACATGTATTAGCTACATACAAAATATATTTCTCTATATAAACTACATGTATGATGATAGTATAGCTCTTACGGATACTCTGCACGAGTTTTCTCAAACTTACTATCGGATGCTGTATCATTGACCTTATATTTTCCTGCATTAGGTCATCACGTGTGGCCTTGTTATTCTATCGGTGCTATATACATGTATTACTACGCAACCCAATGTTGCTAGTCCACCTAGCGACTTCTTTTTGCACTTTTCCTTATATTCCAGTGTGTGGATATAAGGATGTTTCAAATTATTCTCGGAACATAACCACAGCCGTCATGGGTTGCAATTAATAAATTAAACAAAACAAAAAAAGCCGTCATGGGCTATCACTCGCGCTAGCTCTAGCACAAGACTACATGTACCGGCGCAAAGTTTGTACTCGGCGTTCCTCCAGATCCGGCTGCTATTAATGAATTCGAATCCCCTACATCATCAGGGTTAAAGAAATTATCTTCACATGTACGTTATGTGCTTACTACCTATAACAACATTCTATTTTCTCATACAGATGTTTTGCACATCCTAGGATACACGATCCTAGACGCCGAGCACGGGGTGATAGTATATACAGTTGGGTCTCCCTATAAGGGTACGATGGGACCGCAAGAGGGTACGATGGGACCGCAAGATGGTACCCTTATAGGACAGGTACCCTTATAGGCTGATAAGGGTTAGGGTTTATGTCCGGGCTTGGTTTGGTTTTCGAGATTTTCGACAGTTCTAGGGGTAAAATAGTCTACCTGCATGTTGGGTAGGATATAACCTATAAACCTAACGGATATGATACATGTATATATATACTCCAGAATACACTTCTCCTGCTCTTTCCGGACACCCTTCCGACATCTTTCCGACGATTGCAAATGTCCATAGGCAGACTGCACATTGCTGATGCACTACCTTTCTGGATGCTCTTCCTCATAGCTATAGTACACGCTTCTGATACTTTTACAGCTGTATGCAGATATATTACGTTAGACGCATTTCTTATATTATTTGATAAGTATGCTGATAAATAATAGTCAATTATATGTACTCATTCACCTAGGCCTTAAACACATGTAGTATAGTGATGTAACTAGGAAGGTGGCCCATTCATAATGTAGGGGGTGTCTCAGAGAGGGTATCGATGGTGATGGTTCTATTACGAGGTTTCGGAGAGAACCTCCCTTAAGTACATGTACTCTAGCTCTACGAGACTGTCATAATGACTACACGTCTCCTCCGCCACGACATCCGTAACTATATGTACATGCACTATTGCACACATTGCTATAGTCACTTAACAGCTCCCTACATATATGTATATATTAGAAAATACATATCTTTAACTACATATATTTAGCCTACGACAGTTATATATACGTGTACTTTTCTCTTTATAACTACAAGTAATTTCAGTAATAGAAGCAAATATAGCAAGGACATACGTAGCCTCAGGATCACGTGTAGGTTTTTTTTTTTAGCGCGCTATATGAAGGAGAGTGAAAGTAATGAGACTTGGTGACTTTTAAATTTCCTCTTTGCTAGTTTGGGTTTTTCGGCCACTTGGAGAAACGGGGATCGAGTTGAGCCAACAGAAATCATAACTATAGTTCTAGGCCATAAATCATGGGAAGGCGCGGCGTAGCAACCTCCCGGGCCACCACGACTACCCACCCAGCAACCACAATTGATCCTTTAGAGAGCTGGTTTTTTATACAGTTGTTAAATAGTAGATAAATAAAAATAATTTGACATTTAATATCTTGTGTACTAACCTCTTGCCTTTATAACAGCTCTATTCTCCTAGGCATGCTCTCAACTAGCTACCAAAGAAATCATCAGGTAACAGTTCCCAGCAATGAATTAGACCTTCCTCCATGAGGGGCTTTAATACTTAAGGTGATCCAGTACCATATGCCAAATGGGGATACTGTTGATGGTAAAGCTTCTTAAGGTGTACCCAAACATATTAATGGAATGGAATAGGCAAGCCAGTCCTCCAGAATGTAACGGGGACAGTCTTTCCACGTATCGCTAGAATCCGATGGAAAGATATGGCCGTGCAAGATAGAAATCAGGTCTAGATTATTCAAAGATTTATCGTTAAGAACTCAATAATCTTTAAGGGCTCTGCTACCGAGTAAAAAATACTTAATAGCTCTCTTGAAGACTGGGGAAAACAGATAGTTGGGCGGGAAGGATCCTGAGTAGTTATGCTCCAAAGGATTCTGTTCCGCTGCTCCTACTTCCTTACTAAGTTCCGGTACTGCCTTCTAGCGGAAGGGAAGCAATAACATGGCTACCCCGCTTCTCTCTAAGCGTCAGCGAGTGCTTCCAGTTCCGAAGGCAACCACCCTTAGTCAAAGCCTTTGTAACACCTGCAGTCTTGGCTGTCGAACAACCGGAACCTGCATGAATGAGCTGCCGCTCAGGTGTAAGCTTAATCGTTGCTGTAGAGCTCTTCGCTTATTGTAAACTTTTCAGGCATGGTCCCTACCGATACCGGTGGACTCACAATGCTCAGAGGATATAGAGGATTGCCGAGCACTCAGAGCTTCACTCTGGCTGGCTTTCTAATCATTGGTGAGGCATGGACTCGTCAGTCATTACTTCCATGAATAGACACTCTTCCTAACGCTCAGAATGTAGTTACTCTAATAGCTGGTAGCTAACCACACTGCCGGTACTTGCATGTCACTGTGCAACTGGCTTCTATCAATAACTCTCAGCATGTAACTGGGCCCTGTGTGTACTCATACACCAGATAGTTGAAGTGGCTCCATTACACTGCTGACTATATGTACTTTAATGGAATGGAGGAGCCGGCCTTTCATGAGAAAAAATAATTTATCTCTATTCTATACTGTCAATATTACTTTAATAGAGCACCCGCCAGGTATACTGCACGTGGTACCTGCCGTGTATATGATCCTGTAACGGGGGTGCTATGATGGGGCACGACCGTGACTTCGATCAGGTAGAAATGATAAAGAATGCGAACGAGTTATGATGGGACCCGTTCGACAGAAGGATAGAGTTTGTTTTTTGTTTGATCGTTATTTGTAGTCTAGAAACTTAATAACTTTAAGGGGTCTTCTCGCTAGTAAAGATCTGATAATTCTGAGAGGCCAACCTGGAACATTACCGAGTTCTTTATAGAAGTTCAGTGCCTTTGTTCAGGTTCTTTGTTTCTGACGGCAAACTGCCTGTCAATAGTCGGGGGCACAGCGACTATTTTCTATGAGGGGCGAGAGGAGTAGCTACTACGCCTCAGACGAACTTCCGCCCGAGTCAAATCATGCAATCTCTGCTAAAAGCTGGTCGGGATCCTAAGAACTAGCGGAAACAACCGATCAGATAGCAATTGCTTATTCAATTTATTTTAGAATAGATTTGGTGGTTTGTAAAGCGAGGTTTGCTTTTAGTAGCTTGGGTTGTACTCATACTCCCCAAAGATGCACCAGGCTGAAACAGGAGGGTTCCGGCGGTTCGACGCTCCGGGGTTATTTTTGGGGTCTAAAACGTGTTTATTTTGCAGTGTTTCCTCAACTCCGCAACGCGCTCATTAGATTAGCCCAAATTGACCGGAGCGCCGCCAGGATCCTTTCTAGCGTGCTAAAGCATATTTTCCGGACATCGGTTGCAAAGTTATTGCACCTCAAAGGTCAACCACCAAGGTAGGGTAACTTATATTAGGGTTACCCTTTCTGTTTGGCATGCTTGTCCTTCTGTTCTAGTTTTACTCAATCGCCTGCCTTGACTCATGAAGCTCGTTGCTCGCTAAGATCCCTACCCTCCATACCAATAGAGGTAGGGGCTCACCTGCCCTTGTCTTCACCCGTCGATGAAGAACAAGCTGCGGTTACCCTAGGGTCGTATGGCTCTGACTGGTAGAACAGGTATTATTATAACAGCCTGATAGTAGCCCCGTTATAGATCCATCCCCAAAATTACATGTAGATTGAGCTGGCCAAGGATTACTAAATGTAAACAAGTAGTTTCCAGCCTTCGGCCGGTACTATATGTATATCAATCAGTCCAATATATAGGCAAGCCGCTTTGCGTCTTATTCTCTTTTGAATGTCAGTCGGGGCTTTCAGGCCGATGAGGGGCCCTCGATCCCTCCTGGCAGGCAATGTCAATCACTATATCTAGATCTGCTCTGGTCAATATGTGCCTTTTCTGATATCCCCGATATATCAACAGATAGGTCAAACAATTTCTTCAGTTAAAACTACAGGTATATCCCTTTAGCAGCCACCAAGCTGCTAAAATCGAACTACTAACTGATTCCCAGAACCAGTAGAAACTTTATTAACACTCTGGCAACACTCAGCACAATACCCTATGTTAATATCCAACATAACATGTTTCAAGTGAAACAAAAACAGCTCTCAATGAACCAATCAGAAGACTATAAAAGCACATTGCAGATGCAGGTTATAATTATATACTTATTAAATGTAGTAACCCATTCAAAATCATGAGTGGGTACAATGCACCAGTAAAGTACATCCATTGTATCCGCTCTTAGATTCAGATAGGCACTTTAGTTATTCTTATTTAGGTGATTCTATAATAAATTTATATATCTAGCTACTGATTGGGAGTATTCGGAAGCGTGCGTTTCTGAAAAAAATTGAGTTACTCGGCTCTACAACTAGAATCGAACATGAGAAGTTTCTTTGATAGTCAGAGGTCATCGAGCTATAAACAAGCTGGTATGTATGTAGATATTATACTATGAATCTGCTTTGACTATGGGTACGATTTTCTCGAAGTACATGTAGGTGCGCAGGCACAACCTTACTATTAGTACGGGTACCAGATGCAGAAAGGTTGAGCACATGTAGTTAGGATGGGTTACCCTACATCGATCGATCAAGAACCCGGTCACAGTCGCGATAGGATACATGTAACTACATGTAGGGATGATACTATACCCTGCCCATATCGCACGTTCACTAACCCATCGAGAGAAAACGGATTGACTGTTGCATAACAGCCGAACCCTCTCAAGCCCGCCCACCACCACATCCTCCCCATCGCCGCTCCCCGTCCATCTCTAACGTCTCGGGGCATTCGTCTATATGCCTTCGCATTCTCCCCTTCCCACCAACGTCTCTTCCTCTTGTTTGTAGCCCTAATTCGCGCGCTTTCAAACCTGTTTAGATATTCCACAAGCATTTGTACTGTTCTACATCACTCATCCGCCGTCCGCGTTTGGCTTGTAACAAATGTCCTCGTTCTCCCGTAATGATAACCAGCATCTCATCAGGCATGTATCGAACTCTCTGATTGTTCGCCAGCTTCAGGCTGTCTTGAAAGCAGAGGGTCAGCCTGCAAGTGGTTTAAAGGCTATGCTGCAGAAGCGTCTGGTAGCATGTATGTCACCTCTTAGTTACCCTTGTCCACCACTGTTCCTTCTTTCTAATTCTACCCAAAGATATTGAAAGCCTCATGAACGCCAACGACACCGCAGGAATCGATAGAGTTAAGCAACTCATCTATCGTTCAGATTCACCTACACCTAACAGGGGCGCAGCCTCCCCGGCAAGCTTCCCTTCATCCAACGGTTACGGTTCACCTCCTGTGGTCAATATGGGGTCAGGACACTATCCGGCCTCCGCTGCCGCAGCCGCAGCCGCGGTGCCTCAGCCGTATCCTCCCCAAATTAGTTCAAGTTGCGCTCCTGCCCGTTAGTTGTTCTTGGCCCTGACGCAATTACACTAACTTGAAGCTTCTATAGATATCACTCGGATACATTTCAAAGAGAGCCCTTTTTACACAGTTTTAAAGGCACTTAGCAATATCGAACAATGCCCAGGTACGAGGGGTAGACCTTTTTTACCTTTTTTACCTTTTTTTTTACTCTTACCTTATTTCTTATCTCTCTCTTCCTTTCCTCCCACCATATAATATATATATATATATATATATATATCATTATTATTATTATTACTCTTTCTCTTTAGGACAAGAGTAAAGTATTAACATGTAAATTAGTGATGAACACCCATCGCAACACCGTTACGGCCATAGTTAACTTACCCCCCGCGGATACGCAACAGCTCACAGATAAATCTTACCGTTGTATGGTATATTGCGCAGCTGTTGATGGCATAACTCCCTTTACGAAAGATACAGAAATAGCTTTTCCGCATCAAGTTGAACTTCGTGTAAACAACGAGCAAATCTCAGGGCTTAATCTTCGCGGACTAAAAAACAAACCTGGATCTACAAGGCCTGCTGACATCACCGACTACATATTAAACAAGAAGGCATTATATCGTAATGAAGTTACTCTTACTTATGCCCTTACCCAAAAAGTGAGTGTCGAATTTTTGTACCTAGTTTACGGCTAAGACTAACTCACCTCCCCCAGAAGTTTGCGTTTGTAGTGAACCTTGTACAGCAAGAGTCCGTTGATCAACTTGTTGAGAAACTTCGTGTTGGAGCATTCATTGCAAAAGAAACCGTAATTGCTGACAGTGAGTATTCTGATTCCCCAGCTGGTATTTAATCTGATACGAACGGCACTGTAGTGGTCAAAAAGAACGAAGATTCCGACCTTGTAGCCACAGCTAGTATTATGTCTTTAAAATGTCCACTGTCCACACTTCGCATCAATCTTCCTGTCCGCAGTACATTCTGCAACCATATCCAATGTTTTGATGGTACATCCTTTTTGCAATTGCAGCAGCAAGCCCCGGTAATTTTTCCTTCTCTTTCCTGACATCAACATTCTGTCTAGACAGATAGCTGACAGTAATAGACATGGAGCTGTCCAACTTGTAACAAAAGTATCGGATGGAAGAGTCTTGTGGTTGATCAGTATGCTCTCTATATCGCCTGTTTTTTTATTTTACAAAGATTGCTAATTCTTCAAGATATTTCCTCAACATCTTGAATAACACACCAAAAGCTGTGGAATCAGTAACAATTGATGTTGATGGTCGATGGTCCATTGCTGCGACGGCGACAAATTCGCCAATGCCTGACTCTGATGATGATAATTACGGCGATGAGATTATTGAGATATTGGATAGTCGTGTCACAAAGATCAAGGATGAAGCAACCCCTTCATCTGTTTCGCCTATTGCTCAATCTTCTGGGGAAGTGTCACCACTGACCAGAGGTGGCAGCGGCAAACGGCCATTTTCTCAAGTTATTGATCTTACGCAGAGCGATGACGATGACGAACAGCTACACCCCTCAAAACGGACAACCCCGTTCATAGCACCCGCGAGCATCAATTCTGGCAATGGGAGACTTCCAGGAGTTCCGTATTATGATTCGTTGCCAGGGCTCGACAGCCGATGATATGCCCAATCATGTTCCCAATCCTACCCTCAATCAATAGTAACTTTACTATATCCTAGTCTTCATTTAGCCGATGCACCTCTGGTCCTTGCTTGACGGGTCTGGGACCATCACTTGCCCATCCTTTACTCTGTCTCTCTCTCTAAACCTTAAAGCCTTAGTCTTATGTTAACTCTTTTTCTTGCGGGTATCGGTGTTGTTTTGTTACCAAGGGTTTTTCTTTTTTTTTCTTTTTTTTTAAGAATTCTATTATGCGGAGTAATGGTTTTGTGCTTTTTCGTGAGCTTATCTCAGCTTGAATGAATGGTCTACTGGGTCAAGGGGGCTTAAGTGTACGTAAAATGCCTCGGATCTTTTGTGCTAGCTCAAATATGTACCTACAGTAATTATATCCTATCATCTAGCTTGGCGAATTTGGTTCTATTTGGATATCACGTGACAACTGATAATGCAGTTAAAGTGGCTTGAAATCCCCTGTTCAGCCACATGGGGCTACAACTGAACTCTGGAGCTGCAATCTTATTGACAAACACCACGCTCAACGCTTAAACGGTATACAAGCATCCTTTCCCGTGGGAGATGCACTGCTGTCCCTCCCGTATTCCCAACGACTGACGATCTATACATCCCTAATAAGGGACATTGATTCCTCCGATCCATCAACACTCCTGCCATTCCCACCCGCTCCCGCCTGTTACCTTGGGGACATCCGAATTTCTACTGGAAAGAAGAATAATGTCTTTCGATGCGCCGTTGCCCCCATACAATGCATCCGACCCGCATGCCTCTTTTCTAAACTCGACGTGCTTAGACCTCTTACTCATCGAGATTGTCCCATTGGCGCACCGACTAGCGAATGAGTTGAGCGTGACGAATGAGGCTCTGGATGATGAAGAAGAGAGGGAGGCCATGTTTTATCGCCTCGAGTCGTTAGGGTATCGAGTTGGACAAGGGCTCGTAGAGAGGTTTGTTCGGAAGCTGGGAGCTGGTTTGTTCTTGCAACACTAACAAAAGAATGTATAGGTTTTCGAGAGACCGGACCAGAATGGTTGATACACTCGATGTTATAAAATTCATCTGTAAAGACCTGTGGACTATCGTTTTTAGGAAGCAGATCGACAACTTAAAGACAAATCACCGTGTAAGCTATCCATCAGTGTATAGAGCTTTTATCCGGAGGTGAGGGGTGTTAACAAAACGGGGTATAGGGTGTTTATGTATTAACCGATAATACTTTCCGTCCGTTTGCACGGATGAGCTCAGAGGCTGGCGGAAATGCTGTTGCCAGAGCTCAACCTGTAAGTATAACTATACATCCATCGTTACTCCTTATTTTGTGCTAATCATGAGTGGATGTAGTTCCTATGGTTCCCTTGTGGTATTGTTAGAGGAGCACTGGCGAATATGGGTGTGAATGCGAGCGTTCAGGCCGAAACAACAGAACTTCCAGCTGCGACGTTCAAGATAGAGACAATATCTAAATCCGCGGTATGAGTTTCCGGGATTTCGCTTTAATGGTGTTTCTACTCTTTCGCCAAGCTACAAGCAGACGGTGGTTTTATAAAATTGATATATCCTCGGCGTGAACTTGAAATAATTCTACGTTTTTTTTTTTTTTTTGTTCATTGGGCAGACTGGAGAAGAACAGTCTGGGAGTTAGGGGAGTTCGTCAAATTCAAGATTAGTACCAATCAAATTCACCTTATATCGGTCACAAAAAAACTGATTCGATTGATCTTGCTGAAAATACGCATGTCCGTTTCCTGGGTATATATTATGCAACAAACGAGCCTTTAAAAAAAGTTTCTATCTCAGAATTCTCCCATCACAATAATCCTTTTGTATCTGGGCCTCAATTGAAGGGGTACAAAGGAAATCCAAGTACACAAACGACAGTTGGTGACGTTGAATTCTAACCCCAGTTGTTTTTTTCTTCTTTTTTCTTTGTTTTCTTTTTTAAATAGTCGGTAAAATATTTATCTACAAATACATCATGAAGCCCATTGTTAGCTTCACACCCAAGCATACGAGTGATAGGAAAGAGCTTTTATCAGGGTTTACAACTTTGCAGGCTCAGCCGCTCTCGCGAACTCGACACCCTTCTCAATGTTTCCCTTGAGTCCCTTGATCGCTATCTCGAGAAGCTTCTTCTCGTTGTCGTTGATCGTGGGGATGGGGTTTGTCGCCTTGACGGCACCTTGGGGCTATTCAATAGTTAGTATCTCATCCCAACAGCATTATTTCCATTAATAACAGGGTGGGTAAATTCGTACTCCGAGCTCAACAGGGACAGCGAAGAAGTCGATGCCACCACCAAGGGACTTGCTGACTTCATCACCACCAGAGACACCAGGTAGGTAGACAAAAGTGGGTTCAACAATGCCCTTCTCGCCCTTGAGGGCCTTGATCACCGACTCAGCGAATCTATTTTCAAGTTAGCTTTGAAGTCAACCATTTAGCTAGATGTCATGCACCTGAAACCAGCAAACGCCATGGACAGGGTGGCTGAACCACCACCGTTCTTGGCCGCAACAACCTCGTCACCTCCGAACTGGATACCTGCAAAACCAGATCTGTCAGATGAAAGGCCTGAAAAACAAGATGCCAGGCGGATAACTTACGGTGGACAAGTCCATCCAATTTATCAGCGGGAATGTCGCAAGCAGGTTTGGCCAAGCTCAATAAAGGAACAATGGTCTCTCCACTATGGCCACCAATGACGGGTACCACGATCTTGCGCGAGTCCTTCTCCCCAGTGATCTGGGCGGTAAAGGTTGAAGCACGAACAACATCAAGAGTAGTTACACCAAAGAGACGGGAGGGGTCAAAGACCTTGTGGGCCTTGAGGATCTCTGCGGCAATGGGCACAGTTGAGTTGACAGGGTTGGAAATAATCAGAATGAAAGCCTTGGGGCAGAACTTGGCAATGCCAGTAACAAGGTCACGGACAATTCCGGCATTGATCTTGAAGAGGTCATCGCGAGTCATTCCAGGCTTTCCTATCAGTAGTTAATATTTAATGCCCACGAAGCCTGCTAACATAGATGACCAAACTTACGGGGGATTCCAGCAGGAATAACAACGATGTCGGCACCAGTGAGAGTCTTCTCGAGGCCATCATCGGCAGGGAGATATCCAGTTATTTGCTAAATATCAATGTAAGCTCAACTATTACGGTACAATATGGATGAAAGAGGCACCTACTGCGGGGGAAGAGATGTGGGAGAGATCGGCGGCAACACCAGGGGTGTTGACGACGTCGTATAGTGACAATTCGTCAATGAGGGGGCTAGCCTTGAGGAGGAGGGACAGAGGCTATGGTTGTAGGACCTCGTTAGCATGACTGAGCTCTTCCATTTTTTTCCCCCTTCTTTATTTCTCTTTCGTCCGTTCTCATCAAAAATCTAGAACGAATCCTCAGGAGGCGCTTTGTTTACCTGCCCGATTCCACCGGAAGCACCAAGAACAACTATTACATCCTTTTTTTTTAGCAAGAATAATAACGACTATACCAAATAAAAGAGTCCACATAGGCTTCTTACCAGCTTTGACCATTTTGATTACGGTGTCGGATAATAAAGAGGAAATAAAGTCGTAGTGTCAAGTAATCTCTTAAGTAGTGGACGAGTAAGTGAAGATTGGAGAGAACTTTGAAAGGGGGATGAGGAGGATCAATTGATGTTTTATGTATTTGGTGGGGTCATGGTGGGGTGGGTTGACGTTGCAAATCCCGCAGCAGCGGGGGTGCCGGCTACGAACACATGCACTCCTCATCGAGTCCTTCATCTTCATCGTAGCCAGATGTACCCCACGCTGTGAATTTCACACTTACATCTCCCGTACATCCCTACCTTTCGCAAAACGATTCACGTATTGGATTCTACAAATTCGCCGGCCGAAACTCCGCCTCGGATGATTGCGGGGATGTCTACCGCGGGCCGAACTACGGTCGCACAAGCATTGTACTGAGTGGTTGGCTCGGAGGGAAGCTTACAACACCATGCGCTTAACCGCTTTGCTTTACATGTGGGTTACTCCAGACCTACTTTTGCTTCTCAAATCGGATAGATGGCTTAGTGCCTGGTAGCTGGGTAATTATTCCAGTACCGTATGCAGACGAAAAGAAAAGGAAAGGAAAAAAGTAAAGGTAAAGAATTCCGAGATAGTAAAGTTTTTCATTTATTTTCACTACAGGAGAAAAAAAAAATGCTTCGACCCCCACTCTCCACACAAAACCGTTTATTTTATCTAAGCCTTCTCGGCGGCGGCCTTGGCCTTGACACCTCTCGGCTTGCTGGCAGGGGTGGCCTTGACGGGTCTCTGCGACCTCTTGATGGCACTGGCACGAGCAACAGCCTCCTGTTCCGGTTGTTAGGATCGGCTATCGGGTAAGTACGGGAGTTAAGGGAAACAGGAATAACATGCCTGGCGGAGGTCGGGTCTAATTGAAGTGAAAACCTCAAGTCAGCAAGCCATCCGAAAGATACCGAATACCAAATATCAAAAAGAAGTCAGAATCATAACTTACCGGTAGTGCTTCTTAGCGACACGGTTGACAATCGCAGCATAGGTCCTTGAGTGATCGATTTGTCAGCTAACCCAACCTATCATTGGCCCTCCCCCGGGTAATTATTTCTCCGTGAACCTACTTGCGCTGAGACTTGTTCTTTGAGAACGCGGTGGTGTCATAGAGGGAGGCGGGCTTTGAGCCGTACTTCTCGTGGCTCTTCTTGGTGATCACTGTGGTCCATGTTAGTGTCTGCTTATATCATGAAGTGCCCCGGCCTCTCCCTCCTCCTCCATTTCAGAACTGAAACATACAAGTAACACCGCCATTCTCGTTAGCCTGAACGCCAACAGCCTATTTACAGAAAATCACTCGTTAATCAATAGCCCTGGTTAATGCACCGAGCACGTGATGTGGAGCAATTCCAACCTTCTCGTTGACAAGTCCGGAGTGCTATTACTAAGTCAGCAATCGACTCGAGAGCCTCTCTATCTCAAAATATAAGGGGAAATACCTTGCGAGAGTGCTTGTTGGTCAAGTTCAAAGGCTCCTTGGAGAAGGTGACCCGCTCATTTCCAACACCACGCTTGACGATGTAGGAGGAGTTGTTCCTGGTGATGGCCCACAGAAGGTCAGAGGAGACATTGACGACAACGTTCGACATTGTGATGTTTGGTGATTTGTGTGATGTGGGAGGGGTTCCTACAGGAGCTTGTATTTAGTAAAACTCATTTAATTAAGCTTTGATTCTTTTTGAGGTACATCTCCTCCATCCAATATCCCCAAAACCCTAAAACCCCAAAACCCTAAAATTCCATACTCTTCAATATTTCACCCAAAAGAGCGAAGCACAAAGGCACAAAATTCCAGCAGAACTAGACTCAAATGACGACGGGACTTGAGAATGGCATTACTGACCTAAAAAGCGATATTGACGGCGTCGAAATGGTGGGTGGTCGTTGTAATGTTTGGGGGGGGTGAAACTTTCGGTCAACTGGCGTAACGGTTTGGGTTTGTGGGCAATCCGTGACGGTAACCAGGGTTTCCCACGACCTAGCCCCAAACCCCAAACCCCATGCATCAGGCGCCCTACGACTATACTTTATCCAGGCCAGGGTCCTTTTGACGATTGACGTTCTAGAAAGCAAGAATCATCGCTTCCCGTCACCCTTGTGGCCAGACTCTCGTCTCTATTTCTAGACGCTAGTCAAGTCTGGAATGAATCCTTTCTGTTTGCAGATGCCTCTCCCTTTTCTGGCATGCAGCGTTCTGTAAGTTACACAAGTTACCGCCCGATTTAGACAATAGGCTTTGTTTACCTCACTGACTTCTGCAGAACATGCAAATGCCTAGTTTGTACAGCGGTGGGTAATAAGTCATCAGACGGAACGCCACCAAAATACGCGTTTGCAGGCAAAATTGTGGCTAGGTCGTCCGATGACTTATTACCCACCACTGTATGGCAGCTCAGCGCCACTCCATACAAATAATCCCTGCTTTCTCACTTGCATGTTCTGGTTCTTTTTCCCTGACGCGAGTACATGACGACGCCCACTTTTAATCCCCCCCGGCCAATCCGCCTACGATCCACCAAGCTCCCGGGCGCGCGCGAAACACACACCACTCCCTCCATCTTACTATGTAGAGTAACCTGTAACCGTACCCAGTGATTTCTAAAACACCGCCACAGCCAAGTAAAGGCACCCCAAACATCCCCCGTCATGCGTTTCTATTTCCATTGACGGTTCCGGATCAACCGCCTGGCGTTAAGTTCTTGACGATCCTTTCCTCCCCAAAACTATTCCTCCTTTGCAAACCAAGATCTCTATCAGCTCTTTTCTACTTTGGCAGTGAAAAACACCAAACAGCACACTCTATTTCCCTTTTGTCACATCCTAAAACTGCCGCTCTGCTGGATTCCACTCATTCCTTGTTTTCTTTTGTCTCGCCTTTACCCCCTCCGCTTACCCCCCGCATATCGATTCCTCTCCACACAGCTACCTACATCTGCATACAGCTACCCCAAGCCCAGAAACCCGCTCGTTCCAAAGAAAGGGCTTCTCCCTAAAGCCATACCGAGAAAGAACATACAAGTCTAAACTTGGAATCAATAGAAAAAAAATAAGGTGCAGGTAAATCACAACATACATAACATCCGCACACACCCCCCCCCCTCTCGTCATGGCCATCTTGACAGAAAACTACATCCTCTGGTCGTGGGCCATCTTCTTAATGGTGATCTCAACCGGTATGTCGTCGCCGCCTCCATCCCCCGTTCGTTCTGCGCAACAATATTCAGTGCAATCGCAGCCTAACTCTTCTTCTGCTTCCCCTTCTGCTTCTCCCCCTGCGTCACCAATAGGCCTCTATATTACTCGTTCTCGTTGGTTACCGTTTCTCTCAAATATCATTCCCGAGAATGCATACCATCGTCTAAGCTCTTCATTTGAGGGCGATATCGAGGCCGGATTAAGGTAAGCGATAGCTCCGGGTAGCTAGCTAGCTATGCTAGCTCCCAATACCGCGTCTTGATGATATTCAGAAGTTGATACTAATTCTACGTAGTTCCGATGCCTTTAGCCTCGCCGGCAATGTCCAGGACGGCGACTCGCGCGCCGGTCTAGACGTCGCCTCCAAGAAAGAAATCCTCAAAATCATGAGGAGCCAGAAAGTCGGCTTTGATGAAGCCCGCCAGCTATACATGGTTCAAAAGCTCGCAAAGAATGGAATCGCTCCTGACGGCAGGCCCATGGGTAAGCACCACACAATGTTCTTTATTTTCTCCAAAAATAGAATTGCACGAGGTTTGAGGTTTCGGGCAATTTGGACAGAAATGGTTGGGTGATGCAACCAGTAAGACATGCAGAAATCGAATCCGCTTTCTGTCCAAATTCCCGGCCCTCTTCTCTGTCCAATTCGTGCGATTTTCGCTAGGCGTTCATGAATGTTGGTATATTGCAGAGCATCATGGCTAACAAGTTCTTTTTTAGATCCCCGAGCTGTGTTTTTCTCGTAGGGATATTCAAACCGCATATTTGCCGCATACGTCTAGCTTGGCTATACCCCCCCCCCCCCCTGTTTCATTGGATTACTCGACTCTATCATATCTGGTCTTCCTTTTGTGTTTCTTGTGTTTTTCTTCTTTTCAATCCGCTCTGTACCGAAGAGGGATGGTGTTTGGATTAGGGTGGCCTGGAATTGGGTTGGAGTTTTTACTTTGGTTGTAATTTTGGGGGTTTATACTGGTGGGTTGGTTGGGTTAGGCTGGGTTAGGCTGGGTTAGGCTGGGCTGTGGTTGCATCACTACTCCTCTCCCGGAGCGTCCTGCGACCGTTGCAGTGCTCGTGCAATGGCCCCGGGAGTGGTGTTTGTGCCAAAAGGGGATATAAAAAAAGGATCAAAAACCGAACAAAAAAAAAAGGGATACCCTAACGGCAGCTCTTGTTGTCATGGGTAGCTTGCAAGGACACTGCCGATAACAACCACAGCAGAGTGCCAAGGTTCAATGGCTAGGTGCTAGAGGATTCAATTTACTTGGGAGATCTCTATACTTTTTTTCATTTTCGATTTCTGCACTTTTATTTTGTGAACTTTGAAGGGGGATTGAGGTTTTCCCTTTGTTGTTATTTCTTGTCGCCTCTCTACCGGTCAAACAATCATTTGTTTGCATTTTTTTTTTCAATCCCATTTGTTCATCTGCATCATCATCATTATAACATATTACCCCCTTAGTTACCAAGCTATACGCTCCCTCTGTACTATTTTCTTTATCTCTCTGCATGTATTCTACTATCTATCTGCATACCGGGCGGCCCCTTCTGACCGGACGTTATCTGGATCTAATTTATATTCACCATCGATCGGGAAGACCATCTCAATCTCCCCCGCACCGGCACATGTAGTCCAGATGAACAGGAACAGCCGGACCTTCACGGCCACGGTTACGGCCACGGCCACGGTCAATGTCGGGGGTTGATAAGGGGGGACAGGCAGGTGGGCAGATAAATCTATAGAAATTCACCCACCCACCCATCCATCGATCCATCCATGACATGTCAAGGCTTTCCCCCCTAGGCTTCTCCCCCTTTTTTCTTACTCCCGGGGCGCTGGTACCTTTATAAGGCCACCCTTTTACCCTCGTTCTACCCCGGGTACCAAACGTCGAGACGGGGGGGCGAGGGGGGGCGTCTACCGACGTTTCAGGGGGACGCTGGAAGGGTTTCAGACAGAAACCAAGATTAAGCTTTCGTCTCGGTAAGACTAGCTAGGTACATAGAGTAGACAGAGAGCAAGCGAAGGCAACGGTTGCTGCGTGTGTTTTGTTTCGCCGCAGGCGTGCAGGTAGATATGGTGCAATACGTACCCACATGTATGTATGTATCAGGCAGCAGGCAGCACACAGGCGGTTGGTCGTTGGTTGCTCACCGGTAACGTGACCTTCACCGGACGCGGGGGGGGGGCGATTGGTGGAGCGATAAGAGCGAGAAAAGAGGGGGAGAGAGGGGTTTAGCACGGTGCTGTGTCTACGTGTTGGTGTTGTGCTTATGGGCTGTGGTTGTTGGTGGTGCGTGGTGTGGTTACATACAGCCTTCGTGTCGTGGGCTGGCCAATGATCGGGATGACGGGTTTTTGTGGTTTTGGCGGGGCGCGGTGTCAGCTTGGGCGGCCGGGGCGTGGGTTATGGCTTGGGTGCGTTACGTGTGTTACGTTCGGAGAGGGAGACAGTGCATAGGCGGATCGGAATTGCTCTGGCTGGTTCTTCGGGCCTTGCACCCGGCGTTGCGGGGTGGGCGGCGAGTGAGAGCGTGTGATGCTATTGCGGGTAACGTATCGACACGACCGGGGTGGTGCGGCACGGGTGCGAGACACAGCGCTGATGGTCGGCGGGTACTCGTGGTTGAGTTCCCCCGCCTCTAAACCACACTCTCGGTTTTCTTCCCGTGGGAACTTCATTGTCATCCGCTGCGCTACATGCTTGGTCTCGCCTCGCTCTCCAATCTGTGCGCTATATCGACCCTTAACAGCTATACCTCCCGCCCCGTCGCACGCCCGTTGTATACTCGCTCTACTAATCTCCGCAAAGCGGTGTATTCAGCCCTAGGCGACCGCGCAGGAATACATCCGAGAGACCCGGGGCTTCATACGACGTCAGCGAGCGCAGAGCGCCGTAGACATTTCAACCCGTCGCCCGTCTGCCCGACCCACCGGCGGCCGGACCATCTATAGCAACAGCCCCCCCGCGCCGGTACACCCTGTGGGTGCGTACCCGCATACCCGTCCTGTTGGTATGGCATGGTAGATGCCTCTGTCGGCGAGGGTGGGCGGGTCGGGTTGGTGCCGGAGTCATAGGTTATCACTCGGAGTATTGGACTCTTGTGTTGCCGGCTTCTTGCGCTTCGTAGGGGGTATCTACCTAGGGCTGAAGGCTTTAGGCTATTGATCATAGGTTAGATCTGATTGAAGATTTCATAAGGTTTTGATTGTGTTTCCATTTCGCGCGGTGGGCCGGAATTGAAGACTATTCGTAATATCTCCCACCAAGCTCTACGTCTCTTTCCGCGGATACCCGTATATGTAGCTATAATACATGCCTGCAGTTGGCTACCAACTAACCGCAGACATAGATGGGCTAGAGTCTACAAACATCTTTTAAACTAAGCCAGCCGGTCAGGGCCGTATTAATAGGCCCATGCATCGTCTTTAATTTACTCCGACCCCATTCCAGTCTCTCTGTTCCCGGCGCCAGGCTCTCCCTTCCTTCTACCCCTGTTCCTACACCCCTCTCGGTTCCACTTTTTTTCGAATATTACCACAGAGAGAGTATTTGTGTATTCGAGATAGCTTGACTGATGTGAATTGCAATCATGGAGTATCACTCGGTTTTCAATGCTTGATATATCGGATTTCTTCTCACCTCTAATTGGCTTGCTACGGGCTATGGGTGTTCTGTAGATATTTTAGGAACGGTCTAGGCTTTGATTCTGTTTTCTCGCCATATGTAAGAAAAGTTTACCTTGCAAGGTCCACCGCCTGACTGCCGTTCCACCCGAAAGCCCCAGTCCCTTTTCTTTTCTTTCTTCTCTTTTTGCATACGATATCTACACAGAACAAAACAAGGTATTTAGTACTAGCATAACTTAATCCTGGCGCCTTTAAACCTGGATATACAGAGAAACCTATCATGATTCCACCCTCTCGAAATTCCATCTTTACCAAACTTCCAGCGGTTGGAGGGAACGATACCTGCAGTTTGTTAACAAATACCTCTCTCTAAACTCCATCCCTACGATAATTCCAGCAAACTTCGGCTACCGCGGGGTGGAATTATGATAGGTTTTGCTGTAGCCACAAACACCATATATAGCCACACACACTATAAAGCGAGGACTTGAGGCTAGATGATCTGTTACTTTCCTATCCATATTTTCCAGGAAAGAATTGGAGTAGCGTAGTATATGGACAATATCAACTATTTCTTCAAAACAGCCTTACCCTCCGAGTACCGCTGGCATTAATGAATTAAGCAGAATAAAAGAAAAAGAAAAAGAGCTCCGCTGGCTCTGTAGCTACCCAACAAGAGTAAGAAAGATCACAGCCTTTTTTTTTTTTTACCAGTTCCGGGTACAAACAGACTAGACTGAAATTAAAGTATCCCGGTCTACTCCTGCGGGTCGAGAACTGATGTTATCGGAGACATATATCGGTCAGAGCCTTCTATATGGAGCCACGCGCCGGCCTCGGCCATGCGATTACAGTTGATATCCCCGTTTATAAGAGGTCTTGCGCGTAGTAATGGGCACGAGATATCCAGAGGCATAACCCAAGCTAGTACATATAGTGATGTCGATGTATCTCGATGAACAACACCTCACTCTGTCCAGAATATTGGAGATAATTATGTGCCCTTCTAACTCAGTCTGGATGATAGGAGTATAATTGATAAAGAGGTCTTCAAATTTCTTACGCCATGAATGTTGCAATACGTCACCGTACCTACTGACAACTAAGTACTCGAGGCAGATCAAGACAACTCGAGGCCGACCTCCTTCGAGGCTGAAGAAATCGAATATATCCCATCATTCTCCCTCAATATGGTTCTCCAACCGCAACACTACGGCGATCAAGGACAAAGAAAATTCCATATGATAGGTTTAGGTACAGCTCCAGTTCAAAAGTCATCGTACGACAACGAAAACACACCAAATTCGCCAAAACGTGGCATTTCCCCATAACGCAGTAACACTGATAAATTCTTGGTATTACATGAACAGATAAATATACTTATAAGCACCTCAATTTATGAATTTCACGCCCAGAAAACAGTTACAAAAGCAGCCAGACCGCCCAGTATGGATGTGATGTTGGTCTTGGAGTTTCAAGAAGAAACCCCACAGTTCATGCAAAAATATATATTTCTGCAGTCCGAATTTTTGGGATAGACATTTTTATTCCTGGAATATGTTCTGCAAAGCCTCATATTATCACTCACCACAGGTGTGGCGGGGCATGAAGTTGAAAAGGGTTGCTTTTTGGTGTGGTTTTGTCGTTGGACGATGACTTTTGGACTGGGGTGTACATTATAAGGTAGACTATCGTCATGATATATCACTCGTGTGCCAAGAAAACAGGCCTTAAACCCTAAACCACCCCACCAAAGCCAGGTGAAGAGTCCTAGCCACTTCATCATACTTTTCATTCTCGGCCCATCACCCACCCTGGTAACACCATTTCTACAAAGAGTTTCCTCATCCAAAATCTAGTTCCATATACGCAACCATGCACTACACATCAACGGTTTTCGGAGAGATAGAAAGAAACCCGCATAGGGATCGTTGTTCAAACTTTTGGAATCCTCCCCATTCTGTCACGAGATTCCGACCCCCGCTATCTCCGCTATATGGACTAAATTTTCTATAGTGAAGTGAAGAGCAAACGTACCTACACTCTCTTTCGCACCCGGAACAGCAGGAGAGGAAGAAAGGGAGGGAGTTGGTACCCTGCTTGTGGTGGGCAATCACCAAGTTAAATCGGTGCCCTCCTGGCCCGAGCTTGGAGCCATCAATGGATCGTTTAAGTGGTGTAAATTATGATTCATGGTGCATAGTTCGACAAGGTAGGTCCCGAAAAAGGCGAAAGGCACGGGGTTGAATGATTTCCCTCCACTCTGAGAGTCCAACGAGACGGGAGCAACAATACAAGCCAGCAACAATCGGAACTCATCCAAAAATTGATATACTTCATCCCCTCCGGGGATACAAGTATATTTACGGGACCAGCCGACAGAGGCAGCTCAAGGACCTCAACTTCTACTTCGGCCTCAAGAGTTCTGTGTTCAACGTGGTCATATACCACGTTCTTCTGCTAACATGGTCAAAAAGCTTTAATTATCTTAAGAGTTGATTCACCCCCTGCGTGGGGGACAACACCTTGTGGATTGACCACCTATATACCCCGTTACTGTTGGCTTAAACTACTCACCGACCGAGGAAGCCTGCTCTGCTCGGCTTGTGGTATCACATCTGGTCGTAGCAAAACTCGGGCATCTCAAAAAGATTTAAAAAAAAATCAAATTAAAACTCTACTGATACATCAGACCAAGTACCCAAATATACACTTCTAGAAAGCCTGACTCATCATTAAGGCTCTGGCAAGCATTATGTTCGAGCTGTGAACTCGAGCAGACCCGGCTCGTCGACTACAATACCTATATGGGATAGTATTAAAGACCGTAACTTCAGTCACAGAAAGTTTTTTTCTCGCATTTGGTCGATAACCCTCCTGATCATCATTGGCACGACTGTTCACTATTCCTATTTGCCACAATCATGGATTGTGGTGATGTATTAATGAGCCAAGGACATACACACACTCCAGCTACGACTCTGGCAGTTCTGGCTGGATATATCATTCTCGTTTTCAAGCCAACGTCTAACGGGTATTACAGCAGTTTGAACTTACTAGAGAAATCTCGAGGTGCAGTAGTATAGGGAGAAGTACAGTTTATGATCTACCTCGAAGGCCTACCCCCAAGGCCTACTTCTAAGTAGTGCGGCCCACGAGGACAAGCGTCTCTATGCCCCCGCGCCCTTGCCTCAAGGACACTACCTGTCTTTTGCTCGAGGGCCCCTGAGGAAAGTTCTTGGCACACTATACACCTATATAATCTTCCCGATTGAGATGAGGTCAATTGCCCAAAGATAGATTATGGTTTTTGAATGAAATATATACCGCGTTTTGCTCTCCCGGAACCTTCCTCGAGGACAATGATGTTGGACCTCGAGGTCAGACAAGGACAGAGGTCAGCGAGGATGAGGAACCTCGAGGACACTCTCAAACCTCGCTTCGAGCCTCCTCGCAGACCACACTACTTCTAAGGGAGAGAAAATACAGTATATATACACACTACCTTGTGTTGATGTTTATCCTAGACTATACAAGAATTGGCGCCGCCGCCATCAGAGTTTATAAAGAGCCGGAGAGCTCGCCGTAACAAGAACTCCTCGCCCTGCTATACTCAATTATAGAGGGAGAAAATAGGAGGAGCTATTCAATGAAGATTCCCATCAGATTCAAACTACTCTGCAGAGGGGTCGCCGAATTTTCCTTTGAGATACAACGAGTCGTCCAATGCAATTAATGAATTAAACAAAAAAACAAAAAAAACAATGAGTCGTCCGATCATGAAACGTCACTCGGCTTTATCACATCTCACCTGACCTAGTCGCTGAAGCGCGTCCTTGCATGTCCCATTCCTGGTACAACATTGTGTTAATTTCAGTTTACCTGCATAGAAAAATTACCACAATTACCTATCTTTCGATACCTAGGTCATTTTAGGTTATCTATATTAAATCACTTCTGGGTTTCGTAACTCTAGTTCAACTTGTAGCTTGTCAAAAGTTGAGAGCGCGCTTAGGGATCTTATATCAAGCGTCAGCCAGTACATATTATATCCACAGTGGTGATACATTGCGCGGGTGACACCATACATACTTGAAAGCGTGTATCAATCAAATAAACCGGTCACCGCACACCAATGTCACAAACACTCATACACTCATACACTCATACTTATCTTATGGAGGAACCCCCACGGGTCTCGTACATAGGACTGCAACTCGATTAAAGTGGTCTCCATGCATGACTAGAAAATCTATCCACTTTTACGTGGCCTACTCACTCACAGGCCATCACTCGGCACGGACCTCCTACCATTCTTTCTTCGATTAATTGGAAACCTACTGATAGATCGACAAAATAATGACGTGGTCTTTAAAATGGTCACTATCTACCACACCATCAATTTCAAACATGAAAATTCATCGATATCATATGCAGGCATGCGCAATACAGCTCGGGGCCAAACATAACCAATTCATGACGATCAGTGTCAGTTTATGCTCAGTTTGATATATATTACATGTAAGGGGCGTTGATGAGAAGTAAGCCTCGTATCAAGCCTCTGCGCGTGCTTCTTAGAAAACAGGAGGTGTTAGCATGGGATAATCACATGCTGGACTAAGTCCTGCATCACTATTGGCAGGAGACCAATTCCCTTTGTAGATACCATAGGCCGCTAAGGTCAGCATAAGCACTAGTGGCCGTGTAACAGAGGGGTTGACTCTAAAATTTGCGAAACTCGCTCAAGATATTCGTGGGCTAGGGTTCTGCACGGGGACATCACCTAGATTTACCCGATAATCAATAACTTCATTGTTGACATTGGAATAATGCTCCATCAGTACCTACATCCTTATATCTAGGATCTACTCTAGAAGTCCAAGATTAAGTTCTCACCCAAGGCCGCCCAACTCCTGCTTTGTATGGTAGTTGATCCGCCCCTCACCGAATTAAACCTCATCCTATAACGACTCTAGACCTTCTAGGCCATAGATAAACGACGCAAATCACTACCCCTCTACAGTGCCTTCATTCTTCAAGTGCCTTCTCGGCGCGGTATGGAAAAAAAAACCTGTAGACCTCAAGCCAAGTTTCAACAAAGAATCAACATTAGTTCAACTAGTCTTGAGGCGAGAGTATTGGCGATTTAGGCAATCGTATACAGAACGGCAATGTCATCTCCTGAAGCTAGCCTGGGTTCCTATTTCAATCGCGCTTTCTCAACACTAGGTAGGTCTTGTGAAGATATCCAGTGCACTCATCAGACCTAACCTCAGTATTCTTAATGATGCCGTGGTGGTCATGGTCGCGGCACATCTATAAAGGATACAAAGCACAGAAGAAGCTCAATACTGTTCATCTTCACGGCATGTCAAAGTGAATTTCGGCGAGTGGATCTTGATCAGACCCATCCCCCCGACACAATTCTCAACTCGGTCCCCATCTGTGCCGATACATAACCCATGATCAGTCAGTTAATCGGCATCGGCATACCTCATACCGGTTACGTTCTTGCAGTTTGAGCGGCGACTCGCGTCGATACCAATCATACGTATACCATTAACGTGAATAAAAATTATAGCGCACGAAAGGGGGGATGAGGATGGCTTGCCTCTTAAGGCTACTGACACAATAGTTAAAATAACACCCCCGCAATGGCGTCGGGAACACAAAACTGGAAGTCTGGAACACTGTGGCGTGCATTAGAAATGCTTTAAACCCGTTGATGGTTTGTGCAAGAGACACGGGTCGGCCACAGGAATGCTGATGATCGACCGTGACCCATAAGCGTGGGCTGGCATTCAAGAGCCAAGAGTCATATTCACCACTTTCTGAGACCTGCCCGTAACCACGCCTCTTTGACTCTCATGAAAACCATGTGGAACACGTAACCTGCAACACACAATTCTGAGCTTGGACCAAGACAGACTAAGAAAAGAGTTTTGAAACTAGCTTGCTATGTAGATGCAACATCCCTTTCGGAGCTGAACTCCTCGGCCCAATAAAGAATGGCTGAATGATCTCGTTTACAACTATTGCGGGGTGGAGGTGGAGGCGGACCTGGGGGCGTGTTTAAGGAACGCATGGGCATTGGGAGGTAATAGGACTGCGGTGTTGTTGCAATAGGGGGTTGTCCTCCGGTTACTTTCAAATATGTTAGGCTACTAGCGCAAGGACCTCTATCCCCGCGAAGAACCTGGATAGGTGTATCAATATGAAATTGGAAATATACTGTCGGAAGGGAGACTTATCTTTTCTGTGAGAGTTAAGTGCATACACACACACACACATACTCTAAGTTTGGATGGCCACCGCTTGGCCGTCGTTGAGTAAAGATGTGGAAATGGAGATAAGGTGTGCGCGCTTTGTGCGTCAACTTCGGATATTTACCTTGGCAAGAGTAACGGCAGCGGTGAAAAGTGCAATTAATCTAGTAAGAAGAGAAATGACTTTTGGCAAACGCGGGAACCAGGCGAATAACTGAAGACGCATGATTTCCTCTTAATTAATTTCCTTTACTAACTGTACAGCTGTGTGGCCTAATTCTAAATACCACTTGCATATTTTATATATTCTACATGCTATTAAATACCCATACGTACTACCTGTATACATACTGAACTCACCATATCCATGGTACGAGCTATATGATTTGCAATTATATCATTACCTTCTTTGCCTTGTACCCCTGCTGAACTACGACCGAGTGATCTCACATGATCGATCCCTGTCTTCCGGATAAGATTCATCCAAGCCAAACCTCGCATGAAGACCCTGCATACATGTAGAGTAATGTGTTACCAAGAATAAGCTTTCTTATCTTTTGTTTTAAACGACGACGATAGATGTTTGTGCCGGAGTAGTCTGACTTCATGTATATATCTGGATCGTGTACCCTATCATTGAGCTCATTCGTCAGTTCCTAAATCATTAGCCTCTTTATATTCGTCAAGGCCGCCCTAGTCGTCTTGGTGATATGCAAATTTTCATAACTTCCCTTTCTTTCCACTTTCTTCTTCGGCCCCTTACCCCACTCAGCCCCCACTCGGTAACTCCCCGTCATGGCATCGCTCCCACTACCCCGCAATTATCCTACCCCCATCATGGGCTAGGAGGGTATGCTGTAAATCTTCATGTACCTACAGTCGGCCAATCTGCTGCAGAGAATTTGGGCCAGGGTTATGCAGGTAGATTGGTAGGAGACGGATATTAGCGGGATTGTCACCATTCCTGTACTAGCGGTAAGTCTGTTGACAGTGAGAACTGTTGCAACCACGGCCACCGTCAACAGACTTACCCCTACCCGCTAGTACACACATCCGTTTATTGTAGATATCTACTTTGAGTAGACACCGATACCCTATGGTGTTTTTTTTACATTGACAGTGAACGAATCGGAGGAACTGAAACTTTGATAAGATGCTTGATAGTATTGTGTATTGTAGTAAGAATAAGTGAAGTTCCTAGTGGTCCGCAGTACCTCGTGCCTTCTTCAGTCCTATAAATAACGAGGAAATTCAACCTTACCCGTAAAGTTATGTCTGAGAATGCACGGATTGGAGTAAAATAAAAATAAAACAAATCAACACAATATCTTTGTAAATCCCCACAAACACCTTGAATACGACTCCCAGCTCAACCCTCTCGCTAAATAAAAAGAACATCATACATGATCAACTGCCTAGTATAAAAATATAGGCAAAAAACATAACAGAAAGTACTTATATTGACATAAAAAATGATAAGGATAGGACGCTCAAATGCCTAGCAATTTAAATATACAGCAGAGCATGGGTATTAACAAATCTCTTGCCAAAACCAGTGAAGAAAGAAAATGGAAGCATCTCTGAAAAGGAAGAAAAAAAGAGGAATACCTCCAACCCGTAATGAAATAAAACCCAAAATGAACAAAGAAAAATAGAGAAGTGACTCAAAGAAATAGAGTAAAGCTTGCTTCCGACTCAATCTGCGGCACGTACGTATCATTGATACTAAAGTAAAAGAATAAAACTCCGCGGCGTAACCATACCTACGCAACGCCTCCATATCTTGGCAAACAAAACCCATGCAGTTGAAAAAAAAATGAAAAAAGTTGATCTCCTTACGCCAGAACCTTGAACTCACAACTCCACCTCCCCAATAGATACTGAAAGAAAAACATGCTATTTACTTGCTTGGCACAGCCTGCTGGCCATCATTAACATTCCCAGCAGAATTCTCAGCGTTTGCCAAGTCACTGGCGAGAAAGTCGGAGTAACTGATGCCGGAGTTGTTGTGAGTATTCCTCATAGGAGCCGGCATGGCATGGTTTTCGTACTGTTCGTTGCGATTCTCGCCTCCATCAATATCATGAGGAGGAGATGTGACCAGAGGTTGCTGATGCTGATGCATTGGCGGGAGAGGCGGGGGTAGCTGCATCGGCTGTTGGTACGAAGAAGCAGTCACGGGCGTGGGAGGTGTGCTTCCAGTCTGCGAGACACCATGCACTTGATGGTGGGGTCCGTGCGGGGACTGCTGAGATTGGGCGCTGGGGCTGTAAGGGGAGTACATCCCTCCCCCGCCTACCATCGAACCATTAGGCATGCCGCTGGGGATCTGAGAGTTCCAATTCTGATAGGCCGCTGATGTCTGGGGGACAGCAGGCATCGTATTGCTGCGTCGGAGATGCGGGGTGTTTTGCACCGGGAAATGAGACACAGAGTGACGATGTTGCTGTTGCTGTTGCTGCTGTTGCTGTTGCTGGTGGCTCAAGACACTGAAGTACATGGGAATCTGGTGGTTATTCATGTACTCCTGCTGTTCCTCTTGGACGGCTGATGATTGGGGAGCAAAGGCACCAGTGCTATACCCAAGAGCCCCGGTTGGGTTAAGAGGCTGAATGTTCGTCTGGGTTCTTGTCCCTGAGAAGGGATTGTGCGGTTGCAGACGAGGCATTGTGTTTGACGCAATTGCGTCGCCTGTGTTAATTCGGGGAGCAACTCGAAGATTGGTATCTCTAGTTGTGAGAACTGGAGAAAGCTGCTGTCCATCTGGGCTAGCCGCCGACATCCTACGACCCAAATTGGATCGAATGGATCCTCCAGCATGCACACTACTAGCTGGGGACGAGGATGAGTTTCCACCTCCAATCATTTTAGGGGAAGGCGCCTTTTGATTTGGACTTTTGACGATCTTTTCTGAAGCTGCAACGTAGCACAGAGTTCCAGGCGCTGTAATTTAGTTAGCATTGGAACGGTATAATCGAATATCAGAGATAAGTGGAAGGTACCAAGTCCACCAGCTAGAAAACGCTCTTCTAGCTTCGCAACACGGTAAATCTCTTCTAGGAGCGGTGCTTTTTCGAGGGGAATGTGGGCTGTAGCTTCAGCTGTAGCAGCTTCCAGTTTTGACACAGGAACCTTTCGGCAGCGAAGCATAGTTAACAGCAATCTTAGACGTTCTATGAATCAATTAATAACCGCTCTTCATGTTGATTTTAAAGATTGGTGTGACATACCAGGTTTCATCAAATGATCTGGCTCCTTGTGCCGGGCGTTCGCAGGCCACCATGATGGCTTACTTTCCTCGCCTCGATTGTAAGGGAAATTCGATTGCTTCTTGGGCTCGATAACCTTAATCCAACATTTTGCAACCACCTTGCAAACAAGCTGCTGCATCTGTCGGAGACGGGTCTCGAAAAAGGTATTAACCTCTTCCTCGTTCGTAATGTCTAATCCCTTGTATTCTACCTCCTCTTGTAGAACAACATCGCCAGATTCGCCCGACGATGATGATCTGCGCACATTTCGCTTTACAGTTGGGCGCCGCTTCTTTCCTGGTGTTGTCTCGTTGTCGAGCGATCGCTTGCGATGATTGACACGCATCATGCGACGCTGATCCTCAGGTGGTGGTGGAAGAGCATTGCGCATTATTTTATCAACGCCGTATTGTGGGGGAGTTTGCTGTCTGCTAGAGTGGTCACCATTTTCGTCCTCCCCCTCTGCGTCCGCCCAAGTTGCGCCATCCTCATCGTTTCCCTCATCATCGTCGTCTACGTCACCATCAGCAGCGATATCGAGCTGCCTTGGTGATTGGTCGTCCTTGTCGTAGTTCATTCCGTTGCTGCGCTGCTGCATCCCGCATTTTTGGACAGATTGTACTGAAATTTGGGCGGCTTCCCTGCGGACATGGTCTGCAAACCAGGCATCCAGGCGAGGTTTGAAAGCATCGGACCCATACACCTGAGAGGTTCCGTGCGAGTCGACTATAAGGAGTGCGTACTGGCTAGCAGTATTGCGGCAATAATTTTGGAGGTTCTTGACCTCTCCGATATGGGCCTGAGGACATAAATGAGCCACTTTTCAAGAATCACAGAAGTTTTGAAAGTTGAACGATTGGACAAAATATTTAAATAAGAATTGATATGGAAGTGTAGAGAACAGGATGTTTTTTCTGCAGGTAAAAAAAAAAAAGGAAGGAGGGAAATGATAGGAACATCAAAAAGCGTACCGCAAAGGACTTCGAACGAAACTGCATATTATTGGGCGACTTGTCCACCGGCGATGACACAGGAAAATGCGTTTCCCTAGTAGGGATTCGACCAAGCAAAGTCATTCCAGGACCACCTCAGCAGCTGGGTTGCTATTTGTGAAGGTTGTGGAAAACAAATGTCCACCAAACCACAAATAACTTCTATCTCAGCCTGCAACTAAACAAGCTTTCGCGCAGCCTCCTTTGTAAAAAAAAAGGTTCTATCAACCTCTGCCTTTGCTTCCTTGCTTAGCTCCCTACACCAACGCACTATTCTTCCGCGTGCGCTTCCTACACGACGTACGCGATCGAAGCTGCAATCAAATCGGCCGTTTTCTAGATCTAATGCGATCAGATCTCAATTAACCGGACTCGATTGCTTGATTGCTTGAGATGAGATAGATGGGCGATCAAAAAGGCGTCAAGGCGATATAAACGGCCTTCCGCGACAAAAAATCTCACCGCCTTCGATTAGTGGTTTTATTCTAGAATGCCGTTGTTGAGCACACAGGATGTCCTGTCAGATCTCCCAGAATACCCCGGCAGTCGCAGGGATTTCGATATGAGAATTGATGTGTGTCGGGAATGCGCGTGGTAACGATCGCGATCGCTGACTTTTTGTCGCGAATGTTTTGCAGCAGCAGCAGCCAGTGAAGGTAAATCTATTTTTCACGAGGACCGCTAGGTATACTTCTTTTTCAAAGGTACGTAGTTACTGGGGATCGACAATCGACGATCCACGAAATGTTGTTGGAGATTAAATTTGGGGGGGAAACCGAGGAGACCAAGGAACGATGGGGGGAAGGATATCAAAAAAGCTGGGGAAAGAAGCTTCTTCCTGGGATGGGTAAGTGCAGCAGCAGGATTGGCTGGCTTTGCTGGGTAGCTCGAGGCAAAAAAAGAGTAGCAAGGGGGAGTGAGTAAAGGGCAAAGGAAAAAAGTCACTGTGCGCAGGTTCAGACTAAGAAAGCGGTTGCGTTGGATCACCCTCTAGTAAGGAACCCACCAGAATTCCGCGGGCGCGAGGGAAAGGAAGGCTTGTCGAGGAGCGCTTCAAAGCAAAAAGTTGCAAGCAGCAGTAGGTAGGCAAGAAAAAGGTTTTGTGAGGCAAAGTGATATGTGATACTGATGAAGAACCTGCGGGGCATATATAGCACTGAGATGTGAGCGATTCACTCTCTAGACGACTGTGTGGTTACCCACTCGCCCCCAGCGTAAAACTACCGTTGCACAAAGTGCAAGGAAGGCGGCCTGGATCATCCATTGGAGGTCCGAGCGTATCTACATATCGGATTTTTTCAGCTCCTCAACTTGATGTATCACATTTGGCGCCTCTCTCGGTCCTATGCACGCTGCAGACAAGAGCTGCTGCGTGGGTGCGTGGATGGGTTATTCCGCCAGTCGAGGTAATGGATGTACTGTGCTGTGCAGCAGCGGGTGCTGCCCACCTCCAGCGATATTTGAATTATCTATTTGGTCCACAGAAGTCGCTGATGCGTATGGAAATCTATGTGGAGAGGGTGTAGGTACCGACACCGTGAGGAGCCTCTTGTCTAGCTCTCCCTCACTCATCACCAAACAAGACTCGGGAGAGCATCTGCGGAGTACATACATCCATACGTACATACATTACATGCAAAAGCAAAATACGGTTGTGTCTATCTGTCTGGAGGCGGGAGCGTCCGAAAAAGGGGGGTCCGTAGGTTGACATATCTGTGGCTGACTGAGACTGATTTGCACAGCTCCTACCTACTCCTCTCTATTCCCACAACCTCCACCCTACCACACCTCTTTCTCATTCAGCCCAGGACCATGACCTGCATGCCTGCAGGCAGCAAATAGAAACCGATGGCTCACAAACAAGTCCTGCCTCTGCCTAGCAATAGCAGAGTGCTGAGCAACAAACCGACGCGGTTAGCTGCCCTTCTCGCGGGCCAATGACCGGCCGGTGGGGCAGGCTAATCTCGGCGGAACCGGCATGGCATTTGTGGACGCAGGGAACAGGGATAGTCACAAGACTAGCAAGGATTTCTGGTTGGTCCAGGCTACAAAGCTGGATGAGCAAAAACGCGTTGCGCTCGCCTCTCGCGTCTCACATGTCGACTGCTCGAGGTGAAAGGCCTAGCAAGATGTTCGGCCAATCATTGACGTCCCTCGCCGCAGAGACGCTAGGCCTTGTGCGCAATTATCCTGCGCGTCCTTTATCTTCTGTGACCCATCCAGTCGGCTGTGCACCAGGAACCGCTTAAGGCACCGTGGGGAAGGTATTGAGGTACCATGATATTTATGTGGCCTCATCTAGGATGATCTATATCTAGGAATGAAGCGTAAGGGAACGCTGTAAATTGTACATGAAAAACAAAAAAAACAGAAAGACTGAGAATTCCCGAGCTACACAATAGCATGTTTCAACTAGGAACCGAGAGTGAAAACGCTAAGAGCTAAACTATATCTTGGTAGTGATGAACGCGACCAACCAGGTGCTTAGAGGGTTCCCTGGATTATGGCTTTTACCGAAGGCTTGCACTCCTCCTTGTGCTTTTCTTTTCCTGACGTGCTCGGTCCATGCATAAAAACGCCTCAGGAAAGAAAAAGAAAAATCCCGAAAGCAAGGGTGATTTGGTTTTCCGGGCCAAACAAGAATAATCCTATCAAACCCTTGAGGAAGACAGTCGACAATCCCCATGCCTTGGCTTATCTATCTTCGTATTTTTGCGTAAATATTGAACCCGTACCTTAGCCCCGAAGATGTTTGCTTTGTTTTGCATATCTACTCTATTAGATAGACTCATCATTGCGTTGCTGCAGGAGGACAGAAACCAACTGTTGGCTGACTCGAAACCTTGGTATCACAAAATACAGCCTTTACTTTCAGGGGGGGGGGGGGGTTGGGGAAGTGTTCGAGATAGGCATGCAGTCACGAATGATCACTCGACCCGTGTGGCCTCTTTGGTGGATAAAAAAGCTTAAAAAATGCATGGTAAATCCCGGTACACGTCGTATGAAAGGGAAAATCATGACGTATAAACGCGTCCATGCAGGGCAGCAGCAAAGTGATTTCATGCTCGCCTCTTTTGGTGACGTACAATATAAACACGACGTACTGCCTGCTTGCTGCTTGCTGCTCGTCAACGTCAACATAAGAGCCGGCAAGCGGGAGTGGGATAGACAGAATAGCAGCTGGAGAAGGAAGGAGAGGAAGAGGGGGGTGCGTGGCCAGGGGGAACATGTTGTTTGAAGTTTGGGACGGTGTGCCGTGTGGTGCTTGCTGGTCTGGGTCCGTTCTGTTCGCCTTCCCTTCAATATGCGGGGCGCGCGAGAGAAGGAAAAAAAACACGAAGAAAAGATATGCCATCACGTGATGACGCTCCTCCTCTGGTACTACTGTTGCAACCACCACCACCACAACCATCGCCATGGACCACTCGGCAGCTGTGTTTTCAGGAATGGACCCTAAGTCTCGACAGAGGGGGGGATAAGGGAGATTTCCCGCGGGAAAATAAAACCCATCCATACTCCGCCGGGTAGCACCAGCAGCTGGTCCATTCCGAAATATTGTCCGTTGAGATGAAAACATTGTGAAAGGAAGGGTTCGGCAAGTAGGTGGTGCGGTGCGAAAAAGAATGTCGGTGGACCGAAGCAGTATTTTCAAAGAGTGTTGTGGATCCCTTTGTGGATTGAGGCAAAGCTAACCGAGGGTCTGTAATTGTCTCAGTGATCAGCTTTAAGTCGACTGTTTGCAACCGTTGCTGATTGTGGGGAAAAATATTGGCAGACACACACCACCACAACCACCACAAACACAGTTACCACCACAGCAATATCAACTACCACACACAATACAAAAGAAAAAAGAACCACAAACATACATGGAATACATGTAGTACACATGGATCTGCCCCGAGAACTTGCAGGGTAAATTTGGATTTCCGCCGCCTTCCTCGAGAGGTGCAGACTGTTTGAAAATCATTTCTTTGCTGCACAATATGCCCAGACATCTAGACAACCCAGACCCCAATACCTCCCCCCACCCTCGTAAGAGTATAACCAGTTCATCCCGCCAGTATCAGCGCCATGGTCCCCCTACTGCGGTGATTATCTTCATTTTGCCGGGAGTGTAATGGCTGCGACCGATAATTTAGAAGACTCGACGGGTTCGAGAGAGGGGGGGGGGGGGGGGAGCATCAGACAGGTTCTATTTCCTTTTATTCCTTCTGGGATTGGTCCATTATCTTCACACAACATTATTATCCTCCTCCCACCGAGTTCTAAAAATGAACATTCGCGCGCTGCGTTAGCAGTAGGCAGGCACACGCAAAACCCAATGCTTGCTTGCTTTAAACGAAAAAAGATATCTCGAAGGGAAGTCCGGAATGTCCTATCACGCGCGAGACCGTCTTTTTCTTTCTTTTTTCTTTTCTTCCCTCTTTGCCGCCCGCGCCGGAGCGCTCTTTGGTATTACCGAGAATCCCTTGCTGGAGAAAACAGGCTCACTTACCGCATAAGAGGGAGGGGGAGGGGGGTTGTTGGAATTGAAATCGGACTGAGTGATGACGGTTAATATGGGTTGTTGCGAAGAACAAGTAAAAAAAAGCTAGCTTATCCAATCAACCAGCAAAGCAAGCTGTTCTCGGAGGGGGCGGGCGGTAAAAAATAAAAAAGCTGGACAAGAAAATAAGTAAATTGAGCATATATGCGGGGATTATCGAAGCTGTGAACTCGGCTCGCTATTCGGGAGGGTATCGGAGGGGGGGGGGGGGGGGCGGGAGAGTGGGTGCTAGAATAATTTCCAAAGGTTGAAAAGGAAGTAAGATGTATGTCTGTAGTTTATGTTGTGAATGTTGAAAAAGAAGTTGTTGGTATGTAGTAGGAGCATGGACAATATTTAAGCTTTGCGGCCCAGTCCCTGAGCGGATAACAACCACTGCCACTCCCTTACACCCCCCGCATGGCGCGCCAAGGGACCGTTTCATCAGATCGAATATTCAACACCGATCGAAGATCGATCATGAAAAAGATCGAGGAAATTTTTTTCTACGATGGAAAACAAGCTTTTTTTCGCTCGCTTCATCCCGCTGTCTGTCTCCCACCTGGTCTGTGTCTTCGTTTACCACTCCCGCTTTGCTGTCACTGTGACACAGAGAGAGAGGGTGTCCCCACACAACCCACCAGCCACGAGAGGGAGGGGAGGTTTGTTTATGGTGGTGGTGTTTGTGTTGGGTATATCATGGAATGGCCTATATTTCGTCCCTCGAGGTGATGGCAGATGGATGATGCAGACAGAACCTACTCGCGTCAGGGAAAAAGAACCAGAACATGCAAGTGAGAAAGCAGGGATTATTTGTATGGAGTGGCGCTGAGCTGCCATACAAACTAGGCACTTGCATGTTCTGGTTCTTTATCCTAGACGCGAGTGCATGATTAATTCCTACCTGAGATGACTTTCACCGTACTACACTGTATGTAAGTCTACGCTCCCGTCGGAGACGAGAGAGAGATGGTGGAATTTGCACATGCTATCACGAGTGTTTAGCATCATCATCATCCTCATTGCAGCTAGCTACCTACGCTACAGTTTGTACGTGAATCGGGATAGTACGCCTCATAAATCTCTCAAACCACGATTTGGAGTCTTGGGCCACCCACTATTCAAATAGTAGCTACTATATCCTCCCTGCTCCACCAGAGCCTTGCATGTGCAAAATGTGTGTGTTGTTTAGTTTGCTGTCGTCGCTGTTGTCCTCAATTGATGCCCTGAGCACACAGTCTCTAGTAAGTGAATGGATGGCCTATCAGCTTGGAGTGGACCCTTCCCTACCAATCTTCAAGAGCGCTCGCCGGTGGTGTTGTTTGGCCGTTTTGGTTCTATGCCGGTTCTACCCATCCACATGTTGACTACGTAGCTGATGTTGCGTACATCTGGTACCTATTTTACAGGCTACAGCACCGTACGTACGCCAAATCTTGGAGGTCTGCCTGCCTGCTACTAAATTGCTCACATGCGGTCTAGTATGAGATGTATTTACCCGTCTACTAAACGATGCACTAGTGCAGCGATCATTCCTATGCTGGCGGGATTGTTAACTTAGTAGAGAAGTAGAGTAGCATCCCTAACCCCGCTACGTACGATTAGCTTAGTTAGCAAAAGCATACGTAAAGCCTAGCTCGAATTCTAATTTCTCTCCCTGTACCGGATATTCTACAGCACTGCTTTTGCCCGCATACTGTCAAGTGTTTAATCAAGCGAAGATCCTCTCCCGCACCAGCCAACCCCCATATAGTAAAGATTCGCCCTAGCTTGGTGACGTCCATGTCCTGACCTCTAGGCTCTAGCTAGCGTCGTCGCGGTCAATGATCCTCACGCAATTTCCCCTTCCCTTCCCTTCCCTTCCTCTTCCCCGTTTCCTTAATTCTTGCTTTGCTTCCCTCTCTCCTTTTCTGCAGGCAGGAAAGGATTCACACACCGACTCATGGACTGACTAACTATTACAAATCAAAATACTCACCCCCTCTAATACTCCTCCGTTCTGGCTTATGATAATCACGACATCCAGTCTGGTTCAGTACTCTAGCTTGAGGGGTTGAATGTTCTGTTCGCCGACCAAGTCAGGTCGCCAGCCAGCCAGCAAGCAAGCAAGCACACGGACAGAACAGGACGGCGTGGGGCGGGGCGGGGAGTTAGTGAGCCTTATCATGATCAGAGCGAGCGAAACGTATTAAGGTTGGTTCCGTAGCGTAAATGGTCTATCGGAGAGACAGACAGCGGGCCCCCGTTACTCTTACTCGAGTTTGGAATCGTGAATTGTGTAGCTGCAGGGATCAGTCTTTTTTTTCTTCTTCGTTCTCGTTAATTCAAGGTTGCCTGCAGCGCTAATTATAACTAGCGTGGGCATGGCAGTTCAACGTCGAGTACGATTTTTCCCGAAAAACAAAATGAAAGAAAAGAAAAGAAAAAAGGAATCTAAAAGATTTACTTTTTTGTATCTACTATCTACTGTATGTCGAGTAGTGCCCCGTAACGAACTCAGCCTGTCATAAACACTGTCAGATGTCATGAACTAACCTTGATTTCCACTCCAAATTTACCCCAAGATTACCCTAATCCACCCCAAATTTCATTTTTCTAATCCGATTTTACACCTCAAATCACCCTAACCCATACAAAAATTCGGTTTACACCAGTGATTAGTTCATAACCATAACACCCAGCTTTCCTCAAGCCAGTTTTTAACCAGTTTAAAACTGTCTGTTAGTAACTCAGTTTGAAACTCCCGAGTTCGTCACGGGCCCCTAATGTAGAGTGCCTACCTACTCTAAAGTCGCGAAAAGAGGAGGAGGAGGTACCTAGCCTCATCCTCACCCTTAGTAAGACGTAGATGATGGTATGTAGATAGATAGTCATCTCATCGCTGATAGGGCCTTCTTCGTTGATGATATTAGAAGAGGTATTGTACCTAACTATAGTAAGTATGAGGGGCTTTTGGATTCTAATAACGACCGGAAAACCCTGGCTCAAGAAACCAAGACGGACGACGGAAAACCAGCCTGCTTTTCCAGCCTGCCTGCAAGGATTGGAATGAAGGAGCAGGCAGACGGAGAGGGCGGTTGTGGCATGCATTTTGCTGCAGGTAGATCTTGTAGGCCTGCTGTGTTCGTCTGGTTCTCTCGCGTACTCACTTCACCGCGGGCGTGAGTGCGAGTGTTGGAGGGGGGGTTTATTGCGCATCTGCACGCATCTTGGTTCCGAGTTTTAAATTTTGTATGAGGTGGGTTACATGTAGGTTTGAATACGGATCCTACTCTACGAGTAAATACGTACCGGCTGTTGATATTTGAACTGCGTAGCCTCGTAGAGTAGAGTACTTACATGTAAGTAGAGTTCTCGTAGATTACATATAGTTATAGCATCACTCTGGCTGGGGTACCAAGTGAGTACCTACAGGATGCTGTACTCTACAGTAGGTACATACATGTACTCTCCGAGTGCACCCCCACCCCCACCCCTACCCCTACCCCGCGTCCCCATGTAGGTAGACCCCAATATTCAACTGGACCCTGAGAAGGAAGGAAAAGAAAAAAGTACCCAGAGAACACAAACACTTCCCCCTAAGCAAAAGCAAATACCAGCCCCACCCTCCTTCACCTCCACTTTCACACTCTATCTAGGTTGTTTAGACATACATACAAACTCGGACGGAGCTCCCCCAAAAGAAACCTCCGACAATGCACCATCGGATAACCCGGGTGCCACTGTAGATACCACTTGCAGAGTAAGCAAACATGTACCATATCTCTTTATCGCCTCTCCAAACAAACCCACATTCTAAGCAAGCCACCCTCGGGTATTCCCCTAGCCGGCGTCTGATACTCGCTCGGTACAGGGATTTGCCAACCCCGCTGCCGCCGCCGTCGTCTCGGTGTGACCACAAGGTCCGAGCGGAGGACGTCTCGTTTTACGCAATGGTAGCCTTGGCGAGGGGATGGGTGTGGATAGCGTCATCAGGCACCGGCAGGGGTTGGGGGCTGGCTGGGATGGGTCATTGATTAGAGTACTTACAGGGTCATTGATCAGAATAGATTACAGGGGTGGTTGTGGTGAGTGAGTGCCTTGAGTGTGCATATAAGATGATTCAGAGGACGCGAGTGCTGGGTTGTGATTGTTAGGTGTCAAACAATGGCCGGTGGGTGTGCCAAACATCCCAACAGCTAACGGTACGAACTCTTGGGCCGCCGCCGCCACCGCCGCCACTGCTGCTGCTGTCACGTCATTATTGGGAATGAAAACGTTGAAGAGGTGGGTTCTTTCTGGACCATGGATTCAGAGGACTACACACCAGGGTCCCCGTAGGGTGTTTCAATCATTGCCTAAAACTGCCGAGTGATGTTTGATGGGTACACACGTCTACGAATACTCTCTGTCGATAATCGAGGAGGCTCAATCGAATAGGGGCGTTTGGCAGCCTCCTGCTCGTCCTGTGTTTACGTTGTAAGTGGAGTACATAATAATAATAATTTCTGTCGGTAGCTTTCCTCATGGATTTCATTGACTTCGTAGGCTCTGACCATAGATTATGATTCCTTCTTCATGAGGTATCATAGTTTCTTAAATTAGGTACATAGTATCAATCACTGTTTCAACATCTATTCGCAACTAACATCTGAAGTTGCGCATTTCACTAGGATTGGACGGATACATGTATTATATGTTGAAGGAGTAATACTATATGTTTAAAACGTTTTGGTTTCTATCCATCTACTCATTCGTTGGCCCTCATAACACCTTCTCTTGACAACGCCACTACTTTCAAAACATACAAATTAATCATAATAAGTCTTTCCCTCCGCTTTTGCACAAAGAAACAGAGAATCATGATATATATAAACTTCTAACAATCCCAAACTTAGGAAAAAAGGAAAGAGCACCCCGTAGGCTCAGAACGGAAAATAGCCATAAAACCCAGACATCCGTACAGAGAATAAGGTTATAGTGGAATAAATAATAGTGCAGCCGAGGAAGAGTAAAAAGAGGTAAATAGGAAAAGAGATGATGAAATCGAAACGATTGAATTGCCTACTCGATGGGATATCTCTCTCTTACTCAACTTGACGTTGCACCGGCACCTTCCAACATACCTGCCTCCTTCACCAAAGAATAGAATTGTGATTCCTTATTCTCAAGTAATGCGGCGGGTGTGTCAAATTCAGCCACACGGCCAGCCTGAAGGACAATAATTCGGTCACTAATTCACGTTAGCACTGTGACCTTCTATTTTATATAAAACTAGAGAGATAAGCGTTAATCACCTGTCGATGATGGTATCTATTCGTGAAGATTCTAGTCAGCCCTAGTTCAAATAGTTGCGGTAATAATGAACAATGGTAGTAACTCACCTAAACGATGGGCAATAGTTAAAATGGTCCTATCGCGGAATCGGTCCCCTATTATTGAATTACATCAGCCAGTGGAACCACGAAGCCCAATTCCCGGAATGCTTACGGATGGTTCGTTGTAGCATATTATCCGTCTCAACCTGTTTATGGTTAGCTGGGAGCTTCGAGATGAGGAGCGGAGTTCTCCGCGGAGCGAGAGGGATGTCTGGAGGTACTTGCATCTATACTACCCGTCGCCTCATCCATCACTAAGATGTTGGACGGTGTCAGAAGCGCACGCGCAAGATTGACGAGAGCGCGCTCGCCAACGGAGAGATTAGATCCGCCCTCGTGTACTCGTGCATCAAGTTTTCCATCCATTGACGAGACCTTTTCCTTGAGGTTCGAAAGTTCCAAAACCGTCCAAAGCTCTGTATCATCATGCACGTTACTGGGATCTAAATTGTCCCTTACAGTACCTTCAAATAGCGATGCGTCCTGCGGGATAATAGCCAGTCGCTGCCGTAAGTCATTCAGACCAATAGCAGAAGTGTTGACCGAATCAATACTGATGTTGCCGCTTGCCGGTTCAATGATTCGAAACAGCGCAAGAGTCAAGGAACTCTTCCCCGCACCGGTCCTGCCGACAATTCCAATCTTTTCACGAGGCTTAATGTCCAAGCTGATATCCTTTAGAATCAAATCCAGTCCGGGACGATATCGGGCTGAGTAATTTTGGAAAGAAACTGCGCCATGAGCAGGCCAACTCGTGCTTGGTCTCTGGTTGGGAATAATCTCGGCTGCTTCGCTTGGGAGGGCCGCATACTCAAGCACCCTCTCCACAGAAACGATGTTTGTCTCGACTTCAACGGTTTGCCGAACGATCCAATTGAGTGATTGTGTAATCTGTCAAAAATGATCAGTCACATTGTTTTTATTTTTTTTTTCAATTCCGAGAAGTTCGAAACTCACCTGCAGAGCATAGGATAGGGTAAGTCCAACCATTCCCGCCGGGAGGTTGCTTCCACTTGCGACCGCAGTGATGGCAAGGCCTGCAGCCCCAAGAATGATAATTGATCCGATAAACTCCAAGCGTACAGCCAACCACCTACAAAGAGAGAATGATTAAAATATTCACAATATCTAGCCAAGAAATGAAAAACGCACCTGTTTGCGTTGATGGACGGGAAGTAAGCCCGGAGGTTGGCATCAACCCTCCACTCGTTTTCATTTATAAATCTAGACTGTTGCTGATAAGCTCGAATGGTAGAAATGCCTCCCAAAGACTCTTGAAAGTGGGCGTAGATTGGACTTCTTGACACGCTATCAAGTCGCTTTAACTCTCTTGACGTGCGCAAATAATACCGTTGAATGTATAAGTACAGACATCCGAGTGGTATGGCGAGGGCGATAAAAGGAGGCGTCGCTACTGAAATTATTACAATAGTTGCAATTGATTTGGCGCTATTCTGGAAGAGCATATTAAAACATCGGCAAAGCACCTATGGTAGACACTATTAGCGAAGGCTCAAAATATAACGGGCTGAAGTAGTCGGAATTCAAACCTCGTCAATTCTATAGATCTAAAGCGCGATATAAGTCAGCATCTAATACCTCAGCAAAAATCTCGCGAATCTCTACATACATCACTGGAAAATCGATTCAAAATACGACCTGCAGGCGTAGTCTCAAAGAACTGCATGGGACTACGGAATATAGCAACAGCCATCTTATCGTGCATTTTTCGTGCGGCCTAAATCATTATGAGCAAATGAAGGAAACTTTCGAAGAATCTGTTGATACTAACCTCGACAGCACAGAAAACCCAAAGGATCATTGTTTGAAGGACGACAAGGGCGGCAGCACCGATTCCAAAAGCAAAGTAGATCCCGATATACTTACCGACATGTGCATTCTCCCGCTTTTCGCTGTTCGACTCGGCCCATTGCTTGAGCCAAACATTCCCACCAACCGATGCAGCTTGAGCGCCAAGAAGGAAAAGCATATAGACCGCAACGGCAAACAAATTACTGGCCTTTGCGTATTCTCCATAAACACTCCACTTGACCTTCCCTTTCTCAGAAAACTCTTTTCCTTGAACTGTTCGTTTGACTGTGCCATCCTCCATATCAACCACCCTGCGCCTATCTTTGTTGAAACTTGCCGCAGATGCCCTTCTAAGAGATATCCGTCTGTTCTTCTGTTTTAAGGCAGAAGTATTGCCAAGTTCAGGAACTTCATCTTCCTCACTCGAGACTTCTTGAGACATGCCAGGCCCAGTGCCAATGATTGTTGAGGAGTCGCTACTTTTGTCATCAACCTCTTGATCGTGTGAATCCTTCATATGACGAATGATGTTATAAATGCCGCCCTTCATTGCCATCACTGAGTCATAGTCACCAGATTCAATAATTTCGCCCTTTGTCAATAGATGAATGTAGTTTGCTTCCCTCAATACCGGAATCGAATTCGTTGCCAAAATTCTTGTTTTTCCAGCCAAGAGTCCGTTTTGGCCGAGAACGTTGTCAATTAAATGCCTTCCAACATGTTGATCAACAGCAGAGAGAGGATCATCGAGTAAATAGATATCAGCCCTAGCGTAGACCGCACGTGCAAGAGTAAGTCTAGCCTTTTGACCTCCGGATAATGAAATTCCCTTCTCTCCAACTTGTGTTTCATCACCGTCGGGAAGTGCGTCAAAGTCCTCCAATAGAGCACAAGCTCTTACCGTCTTTTGGTAAAACTCGGGATCGAAACGGTGTCCAAAAACAATGTTTTCTCTTACAGAAGCGTTCATAACCCATGCTTGCTGAGCAACGTAGGCAGTGGATCCCTTCAATACGACTTGGCCATTCACCTTCCACAAATCACCCAGAAGTGCCTGTAAAAGACTCGATTTGCCTGCGCCGACCTTTCCAAGGACGCAATTCAGTTCACCTTTGTTCGCAGTGAAGTTGATGTTGTTTAGCGCGTTCTTGCCAATTTCAGCTCTATTCCAAGTAAAGGTTCCATTAGTAACTCTAAGAGCCTCGTCTCCGATATTAACTGCTGGAGCCTCGCGCACAACCGCATCAACTTGAAGCTCTTCAGCAGTCAAGAATGACGTGATACGTCCTACAGCTACGCCTGCTTCGACCACAGCTGTGATGACCATGGGAAGAACGGAAAGAGGGAACGTAAGAAGGTTGAATAGAGTCAACGCAGGAAAGACAATTTCGGTGGTCAAAGGCTTATCTTGCGTAAAGACAAAAACGGCGAAAGTCGAGCCTAAAATCAAGAGTAAGTTTCGTGAGCGTGTACCTTAACACTAGATGGAATACATACACGAGACCAAGAATGGGGTGCTCGACCAAGTGAAACTGGAAAATGCCTGAGCAACGCCGATTTTCTTAAGAGTGTATAACTCCTGATCATTTCTGACGTGGTCCAATTTCGCTTTGAAAGGTGTACCCCAACCATAAAGCTTGATACTTTTCATATTGGCCAAAATCTCCGTCATCAAACGGGTACGAGAATCTTTGTTCTTCATTTGAGTTTTCTGGAGTTTTTTCATGAGACGAGCAATAATGCCATTGATGGGGATCATAACAAGCATTGCCGCAATACCAGCGAACATGCTGGGCCCTAACAATTGATATAGCGAGAGCATACATAGCACAATCTGAAATGGGGCACTCCAAAGTTGTTGTCCGTATTGGGTTATATCTGTGAATTGTGTTAGGCTGATATCGAAAATATGAGGGTACTGGTTCTTACCTTGAAGTCTCTGGGTGTCTACAGCCTGTAAATTGACAATTTCTCCGGTAGATTTTGCAGCTCGCCCTTCGTTTGAGAGCCTCATGCTCTTCTTGTATATTGCCGCCGTTAAACTACTTTTAATCCTCATACCCGTTTCAAATGCATGTTGGAAGTACTGATGCAAAGCGACTGTTTGGATTAAACTGGTCGCGAACATCGCCGTGGCAATAGCGATACCTCGTACAAGAGGCTGCGGGTCATTGCCAAAATTATATGAGGCAACAAAAGAAATTACAAGTCTTAGTAGCTGTGGTTGTACAAAGGCGAGAATATCATGAACAACTTTAAAGAGTGCTCCTTTGAAGTAGGGACCACCAAATGCAGTGAAAAGGGCTATCCAGATGCTAGGGTTTTCCTTCTGAAGCTGAGTCTCCCATGCCTGGTTGAAATCATCGCTTGTAGTAAGAGTGCTATCACTTTTTCGAAGGCTCCAAAGGTCGTCTTCCGTCAAAAACTTACTGTAGCCTTCCTTCATGATAGGCGTCATCCAACCAAAGGTGAGCCTAGAGAAGACGTTTGCCGTCTCAATCGGGCATTCGTTTTCTACTTCCTCGTCGCCAATCTCACCATAATCGCTCTTTGATTGAGGTGCCATCAATTCTAGCAGAAACACGGCAATTCCCGCAGTCTCGATGACTGCCAAAGCTACGAGTCGCGGGAGATGACCATGATCATCGCGGAGAACCACCGACGAGCGTAGTCTTATTCCATGAGTGATGATGAAAAAAAGCCAGTAAAATAGGAGCACGCCATTTGCAACTCGAGATCGGTAATATTCAAGGTGGTGAATGGAAAAAGCAACACCTAAACCAATGCAACTGAGAACTGGTGTCCAAAAGCTTATCTCATGGGGCCATGAGGGTGAATATCCGATTTGTAAGGAGGCAAGCAATGATGTGGCAACGATTGTTACCCCAACCAAGATCTATATTGTATTTTATTAGTATGGGTATAGAGGCTACGCGACATGTCACTCACCAACTTCGACCAATATCCCAGATTCTTCCCACCAATATACCACCAGTTATCCTCTCCATTCTCGCTGGGATACGCTTTCTTGCGGGAGAGCCAGAATATCTGAAAAGATCCGAGAACAATAACGGCTAAATTAACAAAATCGATGGTGGCATCAAGAAAACAAGGTGTAAAATCACTTCTGCCAGTGGGAGACAGAGGACCCCATCCTACGCGGACCAGGAAGTCAGTTTATGTTATGGGTAGACGCGACAACATTAAGACGCGAAACAGGTACCAACCTTCAGGGTCGCCACAGAAAGCCCCTCCCATCTATCACCAAACTCCAGATAGTAGCAACAACAAAAAATCCTTAAGCCGCAGGACTAGAGGGTTGTTAATCGTACTGAAGGAGATCGCAAGTTCCAACGTTTGGAGGTTTGGCGAGAAAGCGGCGTTGTCGAAGGTTGGTGTTGAATCCAACTCGCTGACTGAACGAAGGAAAGATGAAGAAGGCGCAAGAGGTACTACAAATACACAGAGACAAAGGTGAAGAAGTTAATCAAAGATCTTGGATACTCGTCTCGGATTGGACTTAACGATTACACAAAATACTCCGAGAGGGCATCGCTTTTCACCGCGACGTAATCGGTTGTACTACCCTAGCTATACGGCTTAATAATGCTTCTTTTTCGTGGTCCGTGCTGGGTTCCTTTGCCGATTTCTAGCACTGGCGATTTCTAGTACTGGCGAATAGCCGGCATAACTGAACTCCGGTGGTAACGCCGAGAGCTTTTAGGTACTTTCAAAGGGTGAACCTGTGAAAAACTGAGCACAGTGAGTCAACTTTAACACGGGCATGTCACACAAATCGCACTGCACATGTAGTCATCTTCTATCCATCGACCTCCTCGACAGGTTTATCTATAAATTTCGATTCCTGGGAGCTCATGTAGGGCATTCGGTTTTAATCAAGTGATTTTAACTCGCATTTCAGGGCTGAAACAAAGGAGTGCATCGTACAGATGCATGGGGAAACGCCAACATCCGAGTCAGTACAAGCATTACTTCACGTTTTCTACGTAACACATCGCACCGATGATAGATCTTCGAACAACTTAATTCCAAATGCCCCTGTCTTCGATGCCAGGCAAACCAGATGCCTGGTCCGCACTTACATACTTCCACATGTCCGTCAAATATTCTCCAATCAATCACATGTGTGTGTCTACTATTGCATATGGCACGTCATATGTTCTTCTGATACAGTTCTACTCGCGCGTTAATTAAGTCCTGAGAAATTTTGTGAGGTCGTTGCTACCAAGAATTCTCAGAACTTAATTAACGCATGGGTATAGATCTACTCTATGGGGGTGCATTGTACCTACATACATAGACGCCTTCCCGGGCCACTCGAACACCCCCCTCACTCGAACAGTTAACTTAAAAAAGAAAATATCTGCGCTGTAACCGGTTTCTGTACCTCTTGAATTGGGCTTCTCCACCAATAAGCATCAACTGTTCGAGTGAGGGGGGTGTTCGAATGGCCCGGGAAGGCGTCTAATAGGGATTCAAGTCAGTCGATTTACGAATCGGTACAATAAGCAACAACCAAAAATATGAAAACAAGAGAATTATCGTTAGCGTCCGGTCCTAATCAGCCTTGAAATGCGAGTGCTCTTCTACGATATGTGTTTGTTACACAAACACAACTCAAGCGATATCAATTAAGCGCTACGCTGGGTTCAATATATCACGCAACATTCAATTCTGGTCTGAAACCTACATTGAGCAGCATAATACCTGAGTCACTAATGCAATAATTGGTAATCCGCTATTTACTAGTGCCATCCTTTAATTTTATACGGTATGAGTCGTACGGACAATAGAGATACACCATCATTAACCATCGGCATGATTACTACTACACCTTTCTAGTACCCACATACTATATGTGTATTCCGATTGGCTTATTAAACCCAGCAGTAATGCCATAGACAGGGAGTTTCCTTAAAACACTCTCCACAATCCTGGTCTACGCGCTCAAGCCTAGACGGCCTTGCATGTAATCATCGCTCTTCGACTAACTAAATATAAGCTTAAGCTTTTATTCATCCTCTTTAGGACTCTTGAGCCATTTTATTCGCTGCCCCGTGGTATATACGCGTACGATATTTCAAACCAACGCACAGCACATACATAATATCTACATGTATCTTACTTCCGTGGGCTTCATTACCGCTCGAATAAAAACTAAGCTGATTATAAAGATGGTTTTATGCACTCAAAGTTGGTTCATCTCGGCACTTTCATCCTCTCTCAGGAATATCAGTTGATTCCAAATCTATCCTAGTAATCTGAACATATTGTGTATATTGAGGGATCTCGAGCTCACCAGTCAGTACGTTTCCGACGGACCAGAGTTGTCCTATGGTGTTAAACGGTTAGAATGCACATCACATATGTGCCGGGCTTTGAGCTTACATCCAAAGGCTGTCTGGGTAGGTCTTTCGCGTCAGAAAATCGCACAGTGCTTTCTTGAAGAGTCAGAAATGCTTGCCTAGTCGATCTTATGTTCCAGGCCTGAGAATACGTTGAAATCTAGACATAGACGTATAAACACATGTACCTCAAGCCACGTAGGCTTTGAGGAAGTTCGTTTATTGAATAAGGCCTAGGCTATGTACCCGTGAGCTTGAGGATCGTGTCATTCGATGATGAGGGTTATCTCGAAATCAGTCTCGCCATGTTTCTTGCACACGGTAAGCATTTATAATCAGAAGGCTTTATGAGACATTAATACAACACCAATTTAAGTACGGGAAACAGGTTCTCCTCTCTATGTATTGTTCATGGGGTTGTTTCATAGATATAGCTAGGGCACTGCAAAACCAATAGTCCCATGAGATCGAATCTGATACCAATGGAATCCTGAAACTAGAAGTTCAAAAATAAAATCGAGACATTTAGGACATATGCTATCCTAACTATTTGAATTTGCAGCACCAGTCAGGAATGCCAATTATAAAATATATCAATGGATAAAACAAATACATCTGGAACTCTACATACTCTATGTCGTTGCCCTCTATAAGAAAAGCCACATCGTTACCTGATAATACGGGCTCCTGTTTTTTATGGCCAGAAGATCGGTCTGTCAAGCCGTCTGTACTTCACTGTAACACGATTAAATCTAAGAAATACATAATCTTTGTACAAGTCCTTGAAGAATTGATCTGGATCTGGGCCTGGGGCTTCACTTCAATGTTTGTCCGGTCGACGGGCACATTTACAACTTAAAGAGCGGGGCCTGCTATCCCATGAACCGTAGAAGCCTGAGGTTCCAATTGGGTACTTTGCAACTCTAACCTCGATAAAAACACAAAAACGATATAATCCAGCCCTGTTCACTAATAACAAAGAAGCGGGAAAGTTTATCAACCGATCCCAATAAGAGCTCCTAATATAGTACTCACGAAGCTGGTGTTGCTGTGAATTTAAGAAAGGTCACTTTATTTCAAGTGGGACCCAATCGGGTCCTTAACTCGGTTGCTACGGTTGATGGGATAGGGTCCTTATACCTCCCGTAGAGGTTCTTACTCGCCAAAAATATTCGTCCAAATAGAATTATTCCATACTAAATTTGGCTTCTTTATTCTTAGGCCGACAGTCCGCTTTGTAATGCTGTCTTCCAAACTGGATTACTAGGTGTATACAGCCTGATTGGTAATTTCCACTAGACGCCTTCACGGGGGTATGGGGCGCACTGGGGTGTGGTGCAACAACTAATATCAAAAAAAAATGAGAACAGAATACACCAAATAAAGCATGTATGTAGATATATTTCTCTGTATCAAATAAGGAATCTGCTGTCTTGACTTTCTTGATTCCGTCGATTGCCTCTCGCAACTCAGGAAAGCGCCATACCTCAGTGCGCCCCATGGCCCATACCCCCGTGAAGGCGTCTAGATTTGAACTCTTTATTGACATATAGATAATCAGAGGGGGGAACGGGCCTGGTGGGCGTATACACTTGATCCTGTTAGAAGGACAGCATTTCAAACAGGCCTGGACTGCCACCCTATATACATGTAGTTATACATACTTTATTTGTTAAACATCACCATATCATGCATGGCCAGAAAATCGGGGTATTATCTAGCGCTAACTATAGGTCAGCTATCCTATCCTGGCTGTGTCGCTTTCTAGTCTTTCCTAGGCGAGGGTATAATATGTAATCACCACCACACATTGCGCGCCCTATAGCTAATTATATATAACCCTCGCCCTCAACTACTGCATCGCCATATTGTCATGCGTTACTTACCTCTTTGTTTATAGTTCCCTGCGTAAACAAACCACAGCCCCAACCACAATCACAACACTTTACACAATCTCGACTCTCGAGTTTTCAGCCCGTTTAGAGTATGCCTTACCATACTCTACAGCGAGCCCTAGCTGCCGGCTCTGGCTGAGAGGTTCCTACTTTTGACTGGACCCATATGCATGGAATAGCGATATATGATATAATCATATTAAAGACTGTGGTGGAGCGAGGAGATCTGGACCATTGATCTAATTTAATTTTTAAGCCTGGAAGTACTTTTAGGTGATATGGCACTTCCGTTGCATTTGGCAGAATAATATCCTGCAATATCGATCATTGACATCCGGTTCGAGCCCATTCTGCGAGCTTGCTCCGAAGTTTTGTGCTCGGGCTCTTTGAACCTCAGTTTTCAAAGGGTCAGATCGTTTGATTGACCACACCATATCCCCACGATGATGCGCGTAACTGCATAGTCAGTATTTCGGATTGAATCACGAATATGTTTGAAGAGTTATCATATACATTCAGAGCAGACAAAACTGTGGGGGCTATGTGACTTATACGGCTATCAATAAAACACTCTAGACATGAGACTATTTGGTGCTACAGCGAAAGTTTGCTGTAACGGTTGCTATAACTATAGGGCAATCTCTCTATAAGGGTACTATAGCTCTATATACCTTTCAGTCATTTTTCTTTGGCCTTCAGTAGAAGTACTTTCTCTACAAGGGTAACCTCCATATACCTATATCGATTTAATTTAATTTCTGGTCCCTAGAGTAGCCTTGTAGCAAGCTTGTTCTGTACTCAGAATTTCTGCGGTAGATATGTCATCATCCCGACGACGTACCCCACCGAGATCATGCCATTAACCCCTCAAGAGATAATCACTACTTATGTACATATAGTACTTTATTCACTAGCCAAAGTTACAACAGAAGTAGTAACAATAAAATCTCAGCGCTCTAAAAAGTAGCCAAATCGTCAGTGCTTACTTACTGAAGTGGTGGATTTGGTTTGATACCCAGTGGAACGCAAAAAGTTATTTCCATAAACCAGATCCTCATGTCCATAAGTCCATCTCATCACAAGATGGCAAGGTTCCGTATATTAATGAAATATTTCCTAGGGTTAGTTATGAAATGCTTTAAGCACAATTAAGGGACAATATCGGTATCGGTAGCGCGAGCTACAATTGCAAGTCTTGATTCTGCAGCGATATAGTAGTAGATCTAGAGCACTGCCACAGCGCGCGCACGTGCTGTACAGCGAAAGGTAATAAGTGATGGAACGCCCTGAGATATAGTTATCCCTTAAGCTGTCGATGCTGACCCCCCTATAGCAGAAGAATTAGATTTGTATGAGAGATCTATTATTTGATAAGAGAGATAACGGGATCTTTTAGTAAAGCCACACCGAATTTGCTTTTTTGGGGGATCAGCATTTTCGCGACAGCTTAAGGGATACTAGTACTGTGTTCACTGGCTCCACACCATCGTTCTTATCTGAAGGGGCGTTTGTCCTCTTTTGATACTCTAGTAATCGAAAGTGAAATCGGATGTTATTAGATAAATGCCAGTCGAATTGTATCTGAGCTCTGTCATCACTCCAAATAAGTAATCACTACAGTGGAAGTTAACTTGTTTATATAAGACATGCCTTGCCCGACTATACGACATTATGTAGAAATTGTTGGAAGAAGACACTCCTATATTAGGTATTAGGGCCGGGATTTAGTCCGTTTCATTATCGTATGCATAAATAATGCCGTTATGGAGATGTACTCGGCACCTTCCCAAGCTACATATACTGTTATGCTGTGATAGCTATATAGGGTATCTGAGATGATCTTCGGAATTGAACAAGAGCATCTAAACACAACTGCATAAAGGGTTTGATCCAAACTAAATACGAGCCTAGTATCAATTAGTCCCAGGATACCTTAGTCATATTCGCCGTTTATAGCGATATAGCCATAGCCAATAACTTCATAAGTGTTGATCCGCTTCTCCCGAGCTCGAGTTTATAGAACTTGATAAAGTTGACGCGTAATCAATGGGGAGACCAGCGGACTAGTATTCCGCAAACTAAAATCATCAATTCGGCCGTACTGAGCCCAGGAGGATTATATGGAGGGCAATTAACTGAACTGAGATAATACCATCGTGCGTATACTAGAGTATGTTGTATCTGTCAGTAATGATTTTCATAGTTGAATGTACAAGTGGCTAACTGACCTTTATCAAGTAATGCTGTATCCACATAAATCTCGTGTACGTCTAGGTTGTTCTTATATTGAACTCTAAAATCCGTACCTAAATCCTGGAATATAATCAGACTTGAACCCCTAGGCTGTATTTCATTTCCATGGTGGATTTCATATCCTGATTTTCAGGCGGTTCTCAAGCTTGGTGTAACCCATGATTGCAATCGAGCCCAGTCTGTCTATATTCAATGCAAACAATCGGTCACAATCGCAGGGATTTCAATCACATCGCCGCAGCCACACGTCTGTATATTCATGAGGAAAGAGCCTATTGTGCTAGATGGTTTAAGTATTCGATATTGTAATCGTATTATTTCTATGGTCATATCATGCATGTTAAGGGTAAAATGAATATATCAGAAACACTATGACTATATGACGCCGTTATACCTTGACAATAGATCTTTGTATAGGGAAAATGCAGGTACAACCCCAGGACCCTCATGTAATCGCTCGGTTCATTATCCGGAGATTAAAACAAAGATCACCGACAAATCAAGAGGGAAACCTTGAGATGTCGATAGTACACCTAGCTTTCTGTTGGTTCTAGAATGCTTCCTGTTAGATGACGCAGAGTGCATCCTAGCCTGGACCATGCCATCCATTTGAAAGTTGGGATCCTATCAGCATATTGTATCATTTAGAATGCACGTGTGGTCTTATGGGTGTACAAGAGCCAGTCGACGGTGGTCAGCACAGACTTCTTGGAGTACAACGAGACGTAAGGAACTACATGTAGGATCGCATGTGTAGTACTCCATATACATGTAGTACATGTAGGCAGTACTATTGGGTTCATATTTTCCTCTATTCACTAACATACGTATAGAAAAGTACACTAAAGCTTCATCTAAGATACGGAGTAGATATTCATCTAGATATCAAAATTTCTCATATTTCCTAACCTACCAGCCCAATATACAAATAGTATCATAAGGTATCACTCGTATTAACATCCGTTCTAAGTTTCAAACATGCATTTGCCGGAACCGGAATAATCATGCATAGAAAACATACATGCATATACGCTTTAGAGCCACTTTACTACAGCTGTAATTAAACGTATATTTGGAGGATTTATAATTTATCTTTGGTCATGATGGATCTACAAGTGCCTCTCTTTCAAAACAAATGAGAGAGCCCTGACCCTTAAAAAGAAAGCCTCATCTAGATCTTGATGATAGGAGTGGGCAGTAGCTGATGTCAAGTTTATAGAATTCCGAGAAGTACACCAAATCTACTATCCGTTGGACGCTTGGTTTAGAAGGAATAAGGTTTTGGCCATCCTAAAGCGGAAATCTTAGTCATCCAATAGCTCGAGGTCCGAGCGCCAAAGGTACAACACCTTGGACCCTTTCAACCCTTTCGAGGCTTCTTCATCAACCACTTTGAACAGGAACAATGCCTCCTTCTAACTTCGTCACCACAGGCCAATACCGTAATTTAAGAGCCTGTATGGTTTGTTCGATTGTTCAAACTCAGCAGGTACGCCACGCTACTTCCCATAATCAGGCCACGTTTTCCTACCGAGGTGCTGACAGCAGCTGCGCTTGTCCAGAGATTTGTCAAAGAAGGATGTCCAAACTGCGAAGACATGCTCCATTATCGTGGGCAGGCTGATCTGATTGAGGACTGCACCTCCCCTGTGTTCGAAGGACTGATCTCTATGCGAGAGCCGACAAAGTCATGGGTAGCAAAGTGGCAGAGAGTCGACACGTTTGTCAAGGGCATGTACGCGGTGAAAGTCAGCGGAAATGTGAGTGGGAAAATAGGATTTTCGTTAATCATGGTGACTTTGGGGGCTTGTTGGTAGACTCAGGACTAAAGTACAGATTTGGCTAACGGCGATACCGAATACAGCTCCCAGAAGAAGTCATCCAAATGCTCGCCGATAATGACATCGAGTACCGACCGCGTGACGGCAGTGACAGTGCCAGGGAATAATTTTCACTTTTCACTTTCTCCCTTATTATGTAGTTATGCCTAATTCACCCTTTTTTTTAAAAAAAAGAATCTTTTGAGTGTGCCATACACCAATAAAAATTATCCTGAGATTGCTTGAGAGCTAAGCTTCAATAACACTTGTCCTATTGCATTTTACCCGCAATCCCCGGGTTAAAAATGGCGAATTCGATGTGATCTCACTAGTTTAGTTCTCGGTTATGTGCAACGTTCTAGAGGCAGAATTTTAGCAACTCGGATCATTGCCGCTAACGACCCGGGAGTGATTGTTTTGTACCGGCATCGTATGTATGTGGGGTCAGCTTGTTGGAGTGCAGGCACAGATACCCTCTACTCTAGGCACATGCATCGTAATTCCAAAACCTGGTAAAAAAAAAAAAAAAGGAATCTGTAGGAAAAAAAACAAATTTCATCAGTGATTGTAACGCCACAATAAAACCTCCAAAGTTTTGGCATACATCGTCAAACTTGTGCCTGATTATATCAACTAGCTAAGAAGCTAATTACATATAAACATATACTCTAACCCCAATATACGCGATTTCAGCCTGTAGCACTCGGTTTAAGGCCACCTCCTGAGTGATACGCGAATGCTGTGTACCTACAGTTACAAGTGGATCGGTCATCGAGGCCCAACCAAAAAGAATTCTGGACTGTGATGCATGGAAGATCACGTCTTGTGTTCCCTTATGCCTGACATGATACTTCCTATCTTGTATTGGGAAAGCCAAGCTTTCAGTCATATGTGCGAATGTATTTCTCCGATCAATGGTGTTCAATTAGAGCTCGAGCTCCAGCCACGACTGCGGCCTGGAATCAAAATATTGCCACTTCTTGAGTCCCCTGCAGCTGGTACCTTTATTTTACCCCTTATGCCATGCGGAGGTTCTTCCGTACCACGAATCAAGATACGTACCACAATAAAGTACAGTACCTACAGCACCAATATGCTCTTGAGAATGGGAAACGTAATTCTTTCTTTTTTTGATCATTGATCACCTACACAGTGCTATTGCACTTTAAACGCAAAGATTGAATTGATATTGCAGCTCTATACTCTATACAATAATTAGAATAACTCTTGACAGAGATCCGATCTTAAAAGACCGAAATGTCTATAATGTGAGGGAAATGATGGGCACAAGATTTTCCAGCATAGTCCATACTGTCCCATGTGATTTCTCAAGCCTGGTGCGGAATCTTACATCAATTATATATACTGCTGTCAAACTTGCTTAGAACGGCTGTTGGTATTTCCGAAGCTAGGCAATCAACTTTCGCAGGAAGCCGAAATAATCTAAAGAAGTTATGGCCATTATTTCAGGTTGGCCGTGGCTTGATCATGAAGGACGCAAAGTAATTGACCGACAAGAAAAACCTTTTATGTACTCGAGCTCGTGATCGAGACATTATGAAACCTGAATGATGAGTCTATGAAGTAGATGGCCCACATAGTACCTTGCACAATATACAGGCATCTTAGTTTCCGTTGGGGAGTTTACAAGCTCTCGCCAACTAACTAGTATACATGAGAAACAATACTCTCAGCCTTGCACTTTCCATTTAAGGGAAAATTTGGGTTCGTATCTTTAAAAAATTCTAGTAGTCTCTATCGTATCTACCAAATCAAGATCATCACGAGGACCTTGGGGGACTCGAGGCCCGCGCCACTCTCACCCAATAAAATACAAGCTGCAGTTAATATAAATTTTTTTATCCAGTCTCTCTTACTATCCACCCTTGCAGAAAGCTCCACTTTGAATCATGTAGGCTTCTGTCCCCTTCAAGCTTCTCCTCCTCCTGTCGCAGTTCTTCTCCCGGACTGGAATGGCTGAGGATTTTATGCATACCTCAACGTGAACATCCTTAATCCAATCTGTCATACTTCCCCGCTTTTCGGTTCGGAGTGTGAGGAATAAGATAGAAATTTGTTTTACGTGAACTAGTGGAAAAGAGTTTTTTTCCTCACCGTGAAACTCCTCTTTTATCATGATCTCGGCGGCACGGCCAATGATACTTTAGTGTATCCAGCAGAGCCAAAATGCATCTCACCCACACGCACCACACACAGGGGAAGGACCATTCAGGCATCTTTGGCCGCAGATACCTGCATCAGGCGTTATTCCGGACATAGCTGTTGATGTTCTTCGTCCACTAAGTTTCTTATGCACCTTAGCAGCTAGCAGTCGACTGTCCTTGTTTTCCTTTTTTCGGTTACCGACATGCACTCCAGATTCTCGGAGATGTGTTTTTGGGCGTATGAAGCAGGGCAATTCTGTGGGAGGGGGGTGCCAGGGGGACTCTTTCCCACTTCCCCCCATACCCTGTCTTTCCCTGCGGTCCCCTCGGATCTTCTGCCCATCAAATCGACTCTCTATTGGTGCGACGACGTTGCTTGCCAAGAAGCGCGGGGCCCCACTTTTTGACATTCCCGACAGCAGCAGCCACAGTGGGCTATCGTGTCTGTGAGCAGCGCTGACGGTGGTGACGCTTGGGAAAATTGCTAGAGACAAGGGTGCCCCTCGAGTAGAGAGAAGCGAGCACAACGCACAACCCGTATCGTTATCACGGACGTTCACCTCACCGCTCCCTTTTTCTGCTCCTAGTGGTGCTTTCTACTCCCTGATATTGCTCCTTCTGTAGAGACATATAACAGCGTTGAGCATAGCTGCGATCGCCGGCCCTCATTGAGCAACGTTCCCAATTACCGCATTACCCTCCGTACCACGTTGACTGCGCCCATCACAGCTTTAGTTGATATCCTCATCAGACTGGGTTGCTGAAAAGAGCCCACAAGTGTTCTGTATCTGTCCGAAATAACTCTTTACACTCTCACACCTTGCTACTCCCACCCCCTTATAATTTTTTCAAATTGTCACCATCTTCTTTGCCCTATTAAAACTACCCTCTCTCCGTCCAGCGGCTCTCAAAACTACTTTCCCCGTCCCTTTCTTTCCGGTCCCCGACATCCATATCCTCAGCCTCGTCACTTCTTCTCCGTTCATATCAAATTACATCCCCACACCCCTCCGAGCACCATCAGCACCAGGCCCTTCTCCGAATCTTTGAACATCCTCTCCACATCACGCTCTCATAGCATCTGGAGGTCAGCAGTCATGAAGATCGCGTGCCTACAGGTAAGCAAATACAAGATGGACTCCCGTTCATCCCTATCGTCATGCTATCCGCATAGCCGTTGTGATTGTTGTTTTACCATGGCAGAAACGCTTACATTGTAATTGCCCGCAGTTCAACCCCCAGTTGGGCAATATAGCTCACAACCTCAAAAGAGCGGAAACAATAATCTCTCGAGCTGACCCGGTCGACATTGATCTACTTATTCTTCCTGAAATGGCATTCTCAGGTGCGTTTTTTTGCCCATTACCGCAATGATCACATATTCCACCTCCCGATTTTGCCTGCATTTCACATACCTCATCTCATTTTTACCTCGATTTAAACTGGATATAATATGGTTTCACTACCATGTCCCGTCCCTTTTGTGTCGTATGATATCATTTCCCTTATCGCTGGCCCAAAACGCAATAATTCTTGTTGGCCAAGAATCTGTCCAGCTGACAACCATGTTTTCTTGAAAAACATCAGGCTACAATTTTAAATCCGCCGAAGAAATTGAGTTCCATCTGGAACCTACAGCTGCAGGTCCATCTACAGTATGGGCACGATCGATCGCCAGACGTCTTGGGTGTTACGTGGCACTGGGATATCCCGAATACTGCGCACATTCTCCATCGTCCCCTCAAGGTTCCATGTCTCGTTATAATTCAGCCGTCCTGGTATCACCACAAGGAAACGTGCTCGTAAATTACAGAAAACACTTTCTGTACACCACGGATGAAACCTGGGCAGAAGAAGGGAAGGAAGGCTTTTTTTCTGGGGAGATGCCCGATGGATTGGGGAAGCTTGCGATGGGAATATGTATGCTCCCTCAGCTATTCATACTTCTCGGGATATATAATTTCGTGGAGACGAGTAGGAAAAGAACATTATGCTGATATGCAATTTCTCGCAGGCATGGACCTCAACCCCCGGCGATTTGAAACGCCATTCGAGAATTACGAATTCGCGCACCATGTACTTGATAGTAAAGCAGATTTGGTACTTATGCCTATGGCTTGGCTCACCTCGCAACCGCAATCATCTTTAGTAGATCAAGCCCAGGTTCCTGATGCCGACACCCTTGCATATTGGATTCAGCGCTTGCAACCGGTCCTCGACAAAGGCCCTCAGGGACGATCGGAGGAAACTATATTTGTTACCTGTAACCGGATAGGGGTTGAGCGCGGGGCATCATTCGCTGGGACTTCCGTAGTGGTGGGAGTCAGCAAGGGAAACATCAAGGTCTATGGTTGTCTGGGTCGAGGAACGGAAGACCTGCTTGTCTGCGAGGTTCCGGGGCCCGGAAAGAACTCACGGCGAAGATAGACAGGATATTGAGTACGGATGTCGGCAGCACGCCGTTAGATTTGTGGTACGAAGGAGACATGCCGCATGCATTCGGACAAATGGGAGAGGGGAGAGAGGGATGAATCATGAACTGATGCAAGAACCCGCTATTCAAAAATTGGAAATGGCGTGCGGCGGCATGGCAATGCATAAATTTGGGCATTTACGGGTAGCTGGCGGGTGGCTTGACGGCAAGCCAGCCGGGTTCAATATGGAGTACTTGGGGGTGTCATTTGTTTCCTACGGCGGCTCTTCATTTCTTTTCTTTCGGCGGCAGCCTCCAGCATAGTTTTGTTCGGTTTCAGTCATTTGTTACAGGCATCGGAATCTTCATCTTGTTCACCTATTTTTATTCTGTATTCATCATTGTCTTCTTGTAAGATATAGCATCTGTTAGGGGACACGCGCGCGGGAGGTCTGGTCTTATTAGGAAAACGGAGAATAACTAAAGGATCTTCCCTGGTGGAAGTAATCTAATTAAATACTCAATTCTTACTTATACCTACACATAACTACATGCACACATGTACTCATGCGTTAATTAAGTTCTGAGAATTCTTGGTAGCAACGACCTCTCAAAATTTCTCACGACTTAATTAACGCGCGAGTATTATTGCCATAACTGTAAGGTTGCATGCAATTAATGAATTAAACAAAAAAAAAAAAAAAAAAAACGCGCGAGTATTCACAGTACGAAAAAAGAAAAAGGGAAAAGAAAATAGAAAATAGTGAAGAAAAAAAATGAGAAAAAAAATAAGAAAAGATCAATGTATGTACATTTTTTTGTTTGTTTAATTCATACTCGCATGCAACCTTTCAGTTATGGCGGAGCACTCAATCTACAGTACAAGTACAGGGCTTCACCCTTTATGCCTACTAGTCGCTCAATGTATGTACATTAATATATGGCATGTACATGTATGTACCTCCTTAATTTTCAGGGCTTTGTATCTTGATGTATATCTATCTCCCTTTGGCTTTATATCTTGCGTCCTTCTCTTTTCGGCCCGTCTTTGTTCCACTTGTTCCCCGCACTGTCCCCCACTCACACATTCCCACGATTCCACCCGTTTAAGTGCACTGCACGCACAAGCACGTCATACACTAGAGTATGTACTCTAGTCAGGTCTGACGGAGGTGGCTTTTCGGAATTTAACATCAGCAATTGAGATCGCGATCAAGTGGCTGATGCTTGGACATAGAGCTCAGGGGGGAAGTACTGCCACTTCCCGCCCCGTCTCGTCTTGGTGTACGTATATACTGTTGTATGATATGTACAGATCCAAAAGACCATATCAGGTAATAGCTTAAGATATGGTATTTGCAGAAAAACGGGCCTGAGAGAAGAACGGAAAGGGAAAAGCGGAAGCACGAACACATAAACTAAGAACATAAAAAGAAAACAAGACAAATCAGGAGAGAAAATGAGATACCCACATAAGTACGTACAGTTACAGGTTGCCAACATCCGGGAAGTGAGAAGGGGTGTGTGCAAAGAACAAACATAAAAAAGCGGACCATGTAGAGATAAACGATAGGATAGGCGTAGCTCGTTTGGCGAGGAAATCCGAGAGTAAGTAAATACCTTTATGTACCACGAATTGGGATCTGTAATACAGATCCGGTGAAATAAAGCAGCCAAAGAAAGAGGGTTTGTGCGAACCCAAGCAAGATAAACCTAAAGGCAAACGGAACCCATCCCGGTGAGAGAAATACGTACTTCGGTATGGGTGAATAAGAAAATAAACTCGAATCCACGAGAAATACCACCCCAGAGGGAATGCCAAACTCCCATAAGAAAGAAAAGAAAAAGTACCCAGAACCTCTGGCATGTATCAACAAAATGACTGGCTCATTAATCGTCCCAGCGGACGCGCAGATACCTGATGTTGTGTAATCGTGATCAAGAAAACACCCACCTGTCCTTCATCCCTACCCCATATAAAGGAAACGAACATGAGATGACTGAGAAAGCTTCCATGACCCAAAAAACAAAAGTAGAAAGACGGAGGGAAATCATGACGTGAACTCTTGACATAAAAAGAATAATCCGGCCCGGTATTATCAATTCCAACCACGGTGGTCTCTCCTAACTACCCTTACCGGAAATAAATGCTCCGATAGAATAAAGCAAAAATGAAAAATGAAAATGAAAAACAATAACAGTAAAGAAAATAACCCCACAATTTGACTCCATAAGAAATGACGTGGGGAGTGGAAAGAACAGGATAGTGGCACCAATCGTTTGTGCGGTCGTGAGTTCATGTCTTTTCGTCGCTCAGAGTTTCATGGGTATCATGCATCTGGTCATCCCTGAACCATCACAGTTCACGTCCAACGATATGATTTTCCGAGATCCTTGCTCTCTAGACAACCCAGCGAGTCTAAATAACCGGATGTCATGACGAACCACCGGCCTGAGCACTGCCATCCCTTGTTACTCCAGCCTGTAAACAACTCTTTTTCCATGTCTCCGCTTCTCGCCATGCCCGCTCACATTCCTTCTGTAACTTCTCGTTGTTTGCACTGAGCTCCGAAATGGCCTGTTCAGTAAGGATCTTTTCTAGTGTCCATTTCTCAATGTTGGCAGCCTCGTTTTCTTTCAGCTGTTGAATGTATTGAACAGCGCGTTGTAAGATCGAGCCTTTGTTCTTTTCACAGCCTGGCACAATCTTGGCAAGCTCGTTGATGCCCTCGTTGATAGTCTCTCGACGACGGCGCTCGACTGCGATGTCAAAGAGGACTTATTAGCAACTTACTTATCAACCTAAATGAAGTTTTCGTAGACATACCCTCTTTGTGGTTATCCCGTCGAACCCTATGCCATTCTTCTGTCCCAACCTGGGGTTTTGGGTTTGGATTACCCGAGGACCCAACTGGAGGTGATCCATGATGACTGTGGTTTCCTGGAGCGTTATGGTTCCCGCCTACACCCTCGGTGTGCCCCTCCACAGGCGGCGGAGATAAGGCACCGAAACTGTTTTCTATCTGGTTGTGTTCTCCAGTCTTCCCACTTCCATCCACTGGAGCAAATCCCATGGATGTTGGCTGCGGGACAGTCATCTGAGGCAGCATCCCGCTCATCGCACCAGCAGCAACCAATGCAGCATTCGCTGCATCCGCGCCGGTTGAACCATTCATTGTTGTGATGGGAGCTTGAGAATTACTTAGTGCTTGGAAACCGTAGGGACTTCCGGCGGGGCTTGCTTTCGAGTTTGTGTTTACTGGCATAAAAGAGCCTGTGTTGGTGAGGTTGGGGGAAGATTGTTTGAAGGATGCTCTGCGACCACTGCTCCCTTCACGCAACGACCTCCCATCGTCTCGCCCCTCCGAATCGTCGATCGAGTCCCGTTTCCTTTTGTGCGATGCGGACGCGTTGGAGTGTTGAGGCGAAGTAGAAGTTGACACACCGGTGGCTGGATCCTGGAGATGAGACACCGGGGGGGACTGCTGTGGTTGCCGGGCGTCGGCCTGGTCTTCGTGGTAGAGATCGTGTTGCTGGTCGCCCATCGACATTCGTTACGTTTCGTTGTTGGCGCGCTTTTTTTTTCCCTCTTGGTGACAGACACGAAAACAAAACTCAAAACGGCTGCAAATTCTTAATGTATTGACTTCAAATATATGTGGCTATTTTTGATTTTAAATTTGTAGAAATTCGATATTTAGGGGAGCAAGCCCTTTTTAACGATGTTGGTGATTGATTGATTTCCGGGGGTGGGGGGGAGTGGCTGCTAAAAAAACCGAAGGAGGAATGGGCGCAGCGGTTTTATTCAGAAAGGCAAGAAGAGAGAGCTTTAGACGAGATAAATGTCAACACGTGATAGGGCTAGATGTGGTATGTAGTAAGAGAGGGCGAAAGAGTGAGAGGTGAGAGTGAGAGAGAGTCACGGGAACGTCTGGGCAGAAGAGTGTCTGCCCCGCGACCTTGCAGTGGGGTTATGGGTGTAATGAATGGTTTATGGTTTGTCCGAGACGGAGGGGGTGAAATGGGAAGGGTGGAAGATTGTGGATGGCTGGTGGAGGTGTGGGGGAATAAAAGGAAAAGAAAAAAAAAGACGAACCGGGGGGGGGGGGGGGGGGGGTTTGTTGTCTGACGGGAACAAACGTTGCTCCTTTGGGGGCGGGTGAATGTATGGAAATGGGCGCGCGGGAAGGAGGCAGGGGAGGATATGAATGATGCTGGCGGCGGCGACGGTCGAGTGCGAAAGTGGGAATATGGAAATTTATGAGAACGACGACCAAGCTTGAGAGGGCAGATACATGAAAGGTCCTTGTCTGGACAAGGCCCACAAGAGACAGAACTGATACAACTGACAGACAGTGAAATTGAATATGGAAGGAGATATCATTAACGTATTTGGAGCACTTTATCTACTAACCTTTTCAATCGGTCAATTGCTCCAGCTTCTCCAGCCCTGGTCCACAGTGACGGTCAGAGTCTATCACTCTCTTCCTCCTCTCACGCTCACTCGCGTTTCCTTGTTCAGATCACGAACTCTCTCCCCTCTCCCTGTCGCCCACTCAACTCACCTCCTCGTGCAATTAATTAACGACAATCAACCACACTTCCTTATTTCGACTTCTCCAGTTCTTTTTGTGATTCACCCCCGTGTGCTGACTCTCCCTCTCTGTTCACGATATCCCACAGACTCTCTCACTCACTGTCTGACTTCCTCACGCTCAACCTCTCACTCGCTCGCGTTCGGGCAATATCTCTGGTAACCGAAGTATGTCAAAATGACAAAACGTGATGGTGGTGGGCCGTGCGATTAACGAATGATTTAAAGATCTAAAAAATAAAAAATAAAAAATAAAAATAAAAATAAAAATAAAATAAAAAAGAAATGATAGAGGCAGGGCTAGGTAAAGCAAGGTGGGATGACGACCTTTCGGAGTTTCCTTCCTTTGTCTCGATCGGGGTCGAGTCGGGTTACGTCCGGACTCCGGTGTGTGGTCCAGCCTGGCTCAGAGTACCCTACGATCTATCTATTCAGAAAGCGAGCGAGTCGATAGCAATGTCGATAAAATAAGCTGAGGGCAAAAAAAAATGAAGATCGACCGGGGATGCTGGGTGGGTAGGGCGGAGGTTAAATTTCCAACGACTGGGGGGAAACAATGGTGGTCTATCAACTCCATGTATAGGCGGCCATACCATATAACAACACAACAATAAACTCTTTGAGGTTAATTCTTTCTAGTCTCTCTCATAACTCCTAACCTCTCCCTCTCCCTCCCTCCCTCTCCCTCTCCCTCTCCCTCTCCCTCTCCCTCACTCTCTCTCTCCATTATTTCCATTCTCACTCATGTCCTACTCTCTGCCTTTTCTTGTGTAGTCTACTAGATCAACGTGGTTGGTGGGTGGCTAGACCTGTTCAGCTATGTAACCCTCTCAGGGGGTAGGGTCAGGTGAGCACTTGTCGCCGGTCACCAGTCTCAGTATGTACTCAGAAGTACCCAGCGTTTGCATTCCCGCAGCACAACGCCATCGCGATCCCCCAGATAGATCTTCCAGATTCAGACAATTCCAAAAAAAGAACCTAGAAAAAGATTCAAAAAAAGCAAAAAAGCCTTGTTTCTGGCAACGAACAAATACCGCTGATTCAACTCAAGTACCTAGTGTGGATGTATTTACAGCAATTAGAGTACACATTTTTCATGTACCGGGTGTACATCTTCTCGTTGCCATAAGCGCCTGCAAGAAGTTGCCAAACTTGCCGAAAGTCTGTCCACCCGCTCTCCTTCCCATGCCCCGATCATCCATGTACGTTATTCTTGATCTTCGCCATTTCTCGGATCATCCTCCGCCAGGGTTAGCTGCCAAAACGTGCATATTCAAAAGTACTCAAAAGTGCTTATCCTAAGCCCGCACGCCTTCAAACTCTCCCTTTAGCTTTCACTTTTTTGAGTCAATAGCTAATCAATATGAGCCCTGGTAACACTTGAGGCGGACTAAAGCACTAGGCGAATTATTCTCGGGGTTTTCTTTTTTATAGGTACGGGTTGTGTGTCAAATAAATGGTTCAGAAGCATGTGTACGTACGTACGTGCATCCAATGTAGGATGTAGCTAGCTGTAGAGAAGAAACACTACATGTAGTGGAAGGGGTGCTATGTACCGCTATTGAGAGCTGATATATCAGTTTTAAATCACTTTCTTGTTTATTTTACATTTATTTATTTTATTTTTTATTTTTTATTTTTTATTTCTTATTTTATTTTTTTCCCTTTCACACCCCTCCCATCTGCCGTCGACTCAATGCAGCCCATGTGCCCCTCGCATCTGGTTAGCCTAATGGCCTAGACCGAGACAAAACTATTTTCGATGGCGCCTGTATCTTGAGAGCGGGGGGGGCAAGTCATTTTGACAATAAGACCAGCAGGATAAGCAAAGAAGCCGAGTCTGATCGTGCAGAATAGTCAGATAAGTGAGGTATCGTGAGAGATATTTCATATTCTCTTCCAGCCTCTCATCAGGGCTTTTTTCCCGATGGAGGGATGGTCGATCTACACGGAAATCGGGTTTCTACAGGTGTCATCTTCGAGTTACCCACCAATCATGAGCTATCACTCGCAATAATACCTTCGTCGAGTAACCGAGTAGCCAGGGTCAGAAAATGCAGTAAAAAGCCTTCTATCGGTATTAATGTATGAGCATAGACCTATAGATTCTAGATTCATGTGAGGACTGGACGTAAAGACCTATGTTGCCTAGTCTATCATGGAATCTCCTGGATGAAACCTTACTTCTTGGCCACGTGCGACAGAACAAACCTGTCGAATCGACCAAGTTACGGTTAGACCTCCTAGACACTGAATCACTGAAGTTCAAGCGAGCTCGAGCCATCAACAACCTAGCTCTACTCTAGACACGGACGTCAGGCGATCTCGGGGAAAGAGCGCTTCCCCGCACCTTCCAGCGTCTCACTCCCGCGGCGGCTGAGATACATGATCGACCGACCCTTCCTGAAGATCAATCAAGCGCGAACTGATGGCAAAGAGGATAAATCAAACTTCATCAAGTTAGCTGAGAGAAGTCGCCACATTACCTGTTCTAATCCTCACGATGTCAAGCTAGATAAGAACAACGGCCCCCGCGTGACTAGTTCCTAGCTAGCTGGAAGGCTGAGCACTCAAATACTTATCGTCACGGCGTTTACATTTGACTTCGCTATCTAGCCAGCTATCTTGCGGAATCAGCTCCGGAACTTTCCACATCTTGGAGCTGCATTTCCTGAGTTTTGATAGTTGAGACACACACCATCACCACCACCACCACCACCACCACCATCACCATCACCACCTTCTCTTCCTCCTCCTCCTCCTCCTTTGGGTTTAAGTTGTTTTATTTCCAAACTCATAATATCTTGTTTCATCCCTTGGCTGACGAGAGGAAAGGCAAACACCCTAGGGCGTTACTTCGCCATTGTTCAATCGAGGTCTAGCTTCCATTAGCTCGGAGGTCAATATTCACATATCTGTTTCGATAGATGGATATTGAATCTCGAGCCCGATATCCGGTTGTCGATCAGGGTGCCTCCATGCCTCAGATATATTTATGACCCCACACCATGCATAAAGGAATGAGCACAAAAAGCCTATGGATCCGTTATATTTCCTGCGCAACAGGCAACGCTTCAACGGTTACTATTCCGCTACTTGAGGGCGAGATATTAGTGCTCAACGTCTGCAAGGATCATCGACGTCTACATCTTTCAAAACGTAACTCGATCTCGTGTGCTCACCGATACGGCTTGGTCCGATCACTGACCCTGTTTGAGCGATATCTACCATTTTTATGGCTCTTCGACCTCGCCAATAAGGCCGCAACTTCTTTTGACCGAAGATCATATCCGAGGGTAATGATCAAAAGCAAGAAATACATTTCTGCTAGTTAATGGAGCTTGACCCTGAAAACGACGGCAAAAGGCGGCCCGCAATACTTACCCCTAGAAGTGCATATTGCTCCCAGATATGCAGCTTTTCGTTGAGGATAATGTGTAATTCACCCCACCTTTAGCGGTTACTGCTGAATCACCTATTGTTGTACAGTATTGGAAGCTAATTATATGGTAGTTTAGCAACAGTTATTATTCGTTCAGCGCTTAAAACGCCCTCTCTAGGCAGTTATCGCGGATCGATGATCCAGATACAGGTCTAGAGGCCGGGGGTCGGTCTAGAGCCAATAGACGAGCACGTGCATCGGAATCACGAAACAAAATTGCAGACATCTATTAATTCACAACTATCGACAGGCATAGAGGATGCGGTCAAGAACATGGTGCGCACTGTTGATTTCAGATGCTGCACGTGGATTTATACCCCTTAGATGCCCAATTATAGGCAGGGTTACTATCGACTGGGCGGGAAACCTCTCGATGAGAGCACGCGCAGGGCCTAAGGGATACTGACGAATAGTTGTCTGGACTGGATGTCTCCTAACTGTACAATGTTGAGTGCGTTGTGAATGCTAAAAACGCCTTCCCTCCTGCAGAATCTAAAAGTAACACCCCCTTCCACATTTTCATTTCCCCCCACGGATCCAAGACAAGGCCCACGGGAAAGCACCCACGCTTTAAAGTTAGGCGAGATCGGTACCACAACAGCCGTTGAATGTTTCATCTTCCTCACTAGAGTTAACGCACTCAGGAACCTCGGTACGGCGGCACTGATCACCGTGTGACGAATCGCATCAGTGCGAGCGCCGAGCTAAACAGGTAGATGTCGCGAAGTTGCATAAGAGTGTTTACTTTACGAGTCCTGAGCGCGCGCGAACCTGGGTTACGGGCGGCCTTTTCAACTCATCTATCCTAGCTTTGGGGAGCTTGGGGTCAAAAGAACCGGGAAAGATACTTAAAAATATGTAGTAGTACCATGAGTTCGTGGGCCTGGAATGATTGGTGTTACCGATAGCCTCACTACACACCGTACGGCGTAGTCGAGACTGGCCGGGATAAACAAGCCACACAAACAATTGTTTGTTGTATTAATACACTACAAGATAATTGTAATTGAAGTAGAAAATTCCTCAGACTTTACCGGATTCCTGTACAATATATATGAATAATTAGAAGCCAGAATATCCAGTTTTATCCTGTTAGTTTTGACCATTCATTCGCGCTCTAACAATTTCTCTGCTGGTCGGATCTTTCCTTTCTTTTTGTACCTTGACGGTTACTTTCCATTCTTTTATATTACTTTTTACGTTCAAGAGGCGGTCTAGACGACTATAATCTCACCTGATATAATCAATATCATTTTGTAGGCCTATCATCTTGTTTTCTTGGACAGATGCGAGGACAAGCGATTCTTACGGCGGCATTATCCGGACTTTTCTTTTCCCGGTCTGTGCTGGCTACTAATTTCATCCAAGGAGGTAAGAACACCTAGATTCTGACGTATGTATCTATCAATCTGGACTGATATATCACAGTCAATATTGGGGCCTGGCTTGTGTTGGAAAAGTGGATGAATTCTGAACCTTTTACGAATACCAACGCTGAGGACGAATACTCATTATGCAAAACATTGGGGCCTGATAAGTGTAAAACGGTACTAGAAGCCCATTGGGGGGGGATCCTGGTTCAACCAAGCCACTGTCACAGAACTGGCCAACTCTGGCGTCAATGCGTAAGTGCTTCTGAACTCTAAAAAAATGTTTCATATATCAACGCTGATTCTAGCCGTCTTGACGCAGGCTTCGTATTCCAATTGGATACTGGGCTTTTGACAATAAAGATACACCATATGTCCAAGGTTCAGCTGCATGGATGGATAAAGCCATAGAATGGGCACGTACTGCCAAGATGAAGGTCTGGGTTGATCTTCACGGTGCTCCAGGTAGCCAGAATGGATTTGATAACTCCGGGCAATCGGGAGAGGTCTCATGGCAAAAAGGGGATAACATCGAGCGTACAAAAGAAGTCCTAAAAATAATGGGGAAGAAATACGGAAGCAAGAAATATGTGGACGTTGTTGTTGGAATCCAACTCATCAACGAACCAATATCATGGGGAAATAACAATTTTGATACAACTTATCAATTCGCAGTCGACGCCTACTGGGCTGTAAGACAAGCGGCCGAAAACAAGAAGTTGATGGTCATCATGCATGATGCATTCAAAGGGGTATCCAGTTGGGAAGGCCTTCCTGAAAGAACTTCTGCTGGTGGTCCTGAAAGTGGTCTCCTGGGTATCGATACCCATATGTATCAGGTTAGTGATTTTTCCTAGATTCCCCCATAAGTGTTGGATTGTTCCTCATCACATCTCGTTAATACGATACTAGTGTTTTGTTAAAGAAGACAAGTCTCTTACCCAGGAAAAACACGTAGAAAAAGCTTGTGGCTGGGCCACTGAACTTAAGAAATCCAAAGGGTTCCTGTCTACATACGTCGGCGAATGGTCTGCTGCCACAGACATCTGCACGTATCCTGACGGTACTAACACAGCTGGGGCCACATGTAACGTTGACGGCTGTCAATGCCAAAGTAACGTAGATAGCAAACAGTGGAAACAACCCATGAAGGATGCCGTTAGACGTTATATGGAAGCCCAGCTGGATGCGTTCGAGCACGGTGCCAACGGATACTTCTTCTGGGCATTCAAAGGGCCGGGGGCGTGGAGCTGGCTGAATGGTGTCCAGCAAGGATGGATTCCTCAGCCTTTGGATGATAGAAAATTCCCTAACCAATGTAAATTTTAGCCATGTATTTAGATATCAACATATAAAATAGATAGACCAACAAGAGATAATTCCTGTTAAAGTTTTTGAGGAAGTATCGTGATATAGTTTCACCAAGATTGTCGACAGGTAAGGTGTCTTCAAACTACTATAGATGATTTGGATATTTGGTAAAGAGCAGCCCTATGACACTGTCAACTGGGCGCTTAAGCAAGTTTAGCTTGTATTAAATGGAATCACTGTTGTCACAAAAGTGTTGTAGTTTTCAGGGTTGGGGGTCTGGATATCATTGTCAGGTTACATCATGGTAACACCTGTTGTGTGACAGCCATGCGGGGATCGGTAAGCCAAAGCGCATACATCCCCCGTCTCTTGGCATTCAGGCATCGCGAGCGTTGCGGACGAACACCACTGCTAAACAACCTCGACAGAATTCCGTCATATCCAAACATAACAGTCGTTCTCTACTGTCAATGAAGATGAATGAAATTGGTGTTGACGAGAATAAGATCGAAGCATTAGTCCAGTTGGGCCTCCCACGAGATGCCGCCGTACAAAGTTTGAAGGTTCCGGCCCCGCAGCTATTGTCGATTTACATAGACCTCCCCTCAATCTGGCTTCTCTAATCCTCATAATATCATTTTCTAGTCTTGCAACGGCCAACTTGAGAGGGCAGCAGAGTATTATTATGGCGGAGACTACCAGAAGGTGAGCTATATCTGGATAGGTTTCTGTGGAGGAGCATAAAAAACTTATGATGTCACTTTAGGCCCAGGATAGTGTAAAATGGAGCGAAGAGGTTTGGGCCGCACCTAGGGAGGGCCCGACTGGTCCAGCCCTACCACCAGGTATTGACATAACTCACCTCGTATGCTTCATCAGCGGATGGAGCTTTTTTTTTAAGCAATGGAAACGACAGTTTTAACGGATTCATGCCTGTTTAGAGTTTCGCATACAATCATTGGATGTGCTACCCCCCAGTGTCTTTGAACCCGACTCTCGGCCGCCTTCTAGAATCTCAAACCGGAAACCAATCGATTTAACGGACGGAGACGAAAACGGTAGATTTTCATGCTTTAGGTTGGACGGACCGGTTACTGATATCTATGAAACGCCAGATCCCGAACTTGCTCGAGCTCTGGCAGCTTCATTACAAGAATCTTCTGGAGACCACTCTGGTGGCTACTTCAGTCAACAGGAAAGCGGAATTACGCATACTTCACCAACGAACCCCAATTTTGGGCGAGCACCGCCAGAACGAGAGTATGAACCCAATCAGTGGGCTTTGACCACAACACAGACCCATGAGATATTTCTTGACCCTTTCCCTGCAGATAGGAAGCGTATACAAGGAGATCCATCGTTTCTCAGACCTGATAAGTCAGGGGGCAATCTTGCTGCTCTCATCACAATACTTCACGCTATTCCAGGTGCCAGAGAGGCCCTCTTGTTCAGAACACTTGTTAGTCCGGATTACGGTCATGATGACCAATGGTGGAACGGGCAGACGATCAGAAAATTGAGGATTGTTAATGTCGATGAACATCTAGAGGCATTCGCACCCGAGGAGATAGTAGAGGCCCAGCGTCTGATGGCCTTCTTAGACCAAACAACAAGAGCTTATGGAAGTGTTGAAGGGCTATCTTCTTTACAATCCATACAGAATGATCCGCATAGTGGTAATTCTCTTCAGTCTAGCACTATCACCGAGAAAATCTCGGTCTACTCATCGTCTGACAGATTACTTGTAGCAGGGATCATAGCGGCTTTCTTTGACGCCTGGAGAATTGCCACTGATAAGGTTGTTTATGATCTGGGCGAGAATGTACATTTTGTAAACCCGTTTGTATCAACGGCTACCCAGCGCCCTCGAGAGGCCTCGATTTCCGAAGTTGAACCCCAAATTAGTCATCAGAAATTCGGAGATCTTACCCTCATATCGTATGCAGAAGATGCCACACTTTACGATGCGATTGACAGAGTGGTTTGGATACTGGATGATAATGATGTTTTCGTGGAATTTTCGGATGTTCTCTGCATATCAATTAAACCTGATATCAACGATATTCCGCGTATAGGTTGCAGGCTGGATATCCCGATGACTTTCTATCCAGACCGATATACTGAAGATTGGATTGAGCCTGTCCGAGAAATCAGAAAGCAAATAGAGGAAAAACGGGCTTTGATTGTCGATATTGAAATAAAAGAGGAGAAATTGAGGAATTTCAGGTCTAAGAAGATCGGCGGACGAAATCCTACATACGATCCGAAAATACTTTTAGAATCTGTGATTGAGCACCTATCGACTCCACAACCACCAACACCCTCTCCCGCTGATGATGGGCACGAGGATGTGCCCACCGAGAGCCAGAAGGATAAGCCAGAGTTGCAACAAGACGCTGATATACAGTCCCAAATGGGTGACAGTCTGTATTCCCAGGATCGAGATCAAGACACGGTTCATATGTTGAAAAGCATTCTTTCACAGCTAGAAAAGAAATTGGACGGTATGATATAACCCTTAAACGAATTAGCGATCGGCGGTCTGATCTTTAAATAGACCTCTCAGTGAAAAAGGAAGAGGCCCATAAAGAATTTAAGAAGCTCAAGGATTTATTAACATCACCCGAAACTTCCGATCCGAACTTACCTGCTCTAACAAAATATTCACTGCGTGGCTTCTCTACTGAACCAACTGTAGTTTACGTGCTTATTCCGGATGACACTATCGGGGTCTCTATCGATGGCGCTTCTTCAAGTTCCGCCAATACATCCGGAGAGCAATGGTGGTGTATTCACTGGGGAACAACCTCTAACTCAGGATGGGATGATACCCCTACAGCGAGTTATGAGGTCAAGAAGGTGGCCCTAGAAGAAGTTCAATCGACGATGAAAAACACAGGCGACGGTTCATTATTACTAGTTTACGCCAATGACAATGCCCTCATACCTCCAGATGGTGTACACATGTTTTTACCAACAGCCCTCCAAGTATGTGTTCTGGGTGGAATCAAGCTCCGGGAATTAACATGACTAATTTGATACTTTTAGACATTTGTCGAGAGGGATAACGCCGCGTTTAAGGCAGAGCTACAGCCTACTTCTCCAGGGAAAAAGCGACACAGCGACTGGCTAGAAGACGAAGATGAAGCGGTGGATATGAACAGTTTCTTGTCCAAAAAGGCATCTTCCTCGAGAAGCAGTGTGACGCTTGAGAACGAAGCCCCAGCCACGCGTCGAAACAGCTTGGAAGGCGCCGAAATGGAGATGACAGAAGGAGTAGATCCGACAGCAACATTAGGGGAGACAATGATAACCCATCTTCCAGATGGTAATTTTATAAACACTTCAGAACTGGCACCTCCTCCTCGTCAAGAGGAGATGACGGAGAGGGGGCATATCTCACCTGTTGCAAAAGCTTTCCATTTGGACAAGAATAGGGAAAGGGATATTGAAATGATGGATGTGGAACATGTGGAAAATGCAGGCACCGAATTAGAGGATTTGGCAAAGACCTGAATTAAAAGTAATTGGGACGGGGGGGGGGGGGAGATGGAATAGTAGTACTTTACTCTGTACGATTTTTAGGGGTTTGCATTCTTTTTTTTCTCTTTCATAGTTCAGGCTGATTACAGCATAGGGATCTGCTACATTCACATACACTGGTAGTGATTTATTATGTTTTACTAGTATGTACTTGGCTGTTTGATATTTCGATATACAAGGGAGAAGAAATGATAGAAAACGCTCCCGAGCTCCAAAAACGGACCAAGTATATATTCAAGAGGCGGGACATTGATTATGTTAAGATTCATATTAGAAAGACAGACTAAACACCAATTTGAAGCCCCATGCCCAATCCAACCGCCAATCAACCAAACCAGCCTTCTGGCAACCCAACCCAACCAAACCCCATGCGTTCCATACAAGGACAATCAAGAAAAGAAAGAAAAAGGAGAAAAAAAGAAAAAGAAAGAAAACTGATAAACCATCACGACACATGTAATATTACAGATATTCCGCAAAAATTTGTTGTCGACAGACGGAGGGTTTTCTACGGTCTATAAATGAAAATGGTATGGGGGAAAGTAGTAGTAAAAAAAAAAAAAAAAAAAAAACTCCATGGGGACCAATAAGATAAGATAAGAAGCTATCCAAAAGGAGAAAGAAATAGGACAGCCTGCATAAGTGGGACGTGGCAGACCGAAGCTGCAACCCCCACTACTAACCACCAACAACCACTCAGGGAAAGAAGAAAGAAAAAGGCCACATTTTATAGTTGAAGAAAGTTCAATTATAACAGAACAGTGACCCTCTGAGAAGTAGTAGAAGTGTTTCCTAACGGCCGTCTATTTGGCGATAGGGTCCGAGGCGCCGAAGGGATCAGATCCTGCTACCGACGAGGACTTGCTGGCGCCACCGAAGAGACCTCCCGACTTCGCGAGTCCTCTCGACTTTCCAAACGACTTTGAGAGAAGTTTTGGTTTACCCCTACAGAAAAATCATCAGTCTATATACTTAAATGGTTGGTTGTTGAAGTTATTGGTTACTACTGACTTTGCGAAAGATTTGCTCTTAACGTTCTGGAGCTTCTTGCTACAGGGTGTCATCATGTCATCGGTAGGAGAAGTGAACGGAGCATTTTTCTGCTCAGCAAGCTTCTGCTGGAGAAGCTGGCGCTGCATCTCAAGGGTTGTAGGGGCCGGGGCGTTCTGCGCCTGGTGCAATGCTTGGATGGCCGGAGAAGGTTCAGCAGAGCTAGCTTGGCTAGCAAGCTTGGAGACAGGTGTACCGGGTGCAGACATTGTACTTTCTTTGATGGCTGTAGAAATTGTTTGTGAGAAATAATTGAGGGTTTTGGGTTTGGTTTGGGTGAAGAGGTAAGATGTTGGTGGCAGAGAAAAGAAAGAACAGGATGGCTTAATTTGTAGTCGCCAGTCAACAAGAGAGTACCTTGTAGGTGGTTGCCAGAGCAACACCGCGGAGCCGCACCGAACAGTGGGCATAAACAAGACTGGGTCGGATTCCTGTGCAGTCCAACACGCGCTCCCCTGAGAGGAAGAAAAAGAAACTATACAAAAAGAAAATATCTTACTCCGTCCTCATCCCGTTTTCGGTTTTCTTGGAGTCTTGGAGTCGGTCTAGGTTTCCTTGAGCAGCAGGTGAATCATGTGATATTTCCAACTGGATCAGCAACGCCCGATATCGATGCAAGCTCTTCATTCTTGGTGCTAGTAATTCATATATAGGATCCTTAATATGTAGATCATTGTTATAACTATAAATTGGGCATTATGGTAAACAACAGCAAGATAGAGAAAATGCTTGGTATGTACGTCCCTGGATTATGGAACAACTATGAGAGTATATTACTGCGGACGCCTTCGAATCCATGAAAACCTCTATAGGGCAACAGGATTTTCGTTCTAGAATGATCTATTGAGGAGTAGAGACAAAATTTGGCTTATTTATTTTGGCTTCAAAACTTCATTGGTGTATTATGAATTCATGATTAATTTGGCTTCTTCGGCGACACAGACTAGTTTAAAGCTAAATTCAGGGACATCATTCAGCAGGTGCTATCAAAACTTCAGATATGTGCATGCCCTATATCCAGGTTTCAGCAGAAATTTAAGGGCCATATTCATTATCACAGTTGCCGAGCACGAGGAAAGAGCTTAGTGGAAGACAAGCTCTTATGAGAATATGGTGCATGTTGGGGAGTTCTCGGTACAGGCACATGTAGTTTTTCGCTACGAGAGTTGATCCATTCCACTACATGTAGATAACTCAACTGATCGAGTGATTTCTAATGATTCCCCATACCACATTAGAGCCATAATATGTATTTTACATTTCCCTGCACACACCCACAGGCTCACTCATACCTCACCACGCCGAGCTGAGCGGGGGAAGGCAGATAATTTCAACGCGCCCACGTATATTGAGTCACTACACCCCTGTCGCTCGGTGTTAATATGCATTTGAAATCATTTCCACTCAAGGATAGTACCTACGCGCCCACACGTATATCGGATCACTGACTCACAGAGTTTTCAAGTTGAAACCTGCTACTCCACTGGTTCTTATCAAAACTGTTGGAACTGCTTTGAAATCAGTTAAGCCAGCTGCAGTGACTCACAGGCGAGAGAGGAGTAATAGGTGTCTAATAACAACAGTAAATTTTGTATAAGTGACTTTTAAGGCTGACTCGAGAGACAATGCTTGTAATCACGTGATACCCCGCCGCGCCGCGCCCTCCCCCCAACTCTAGAGCATTCGCGTTCCTGAGGGTCACAACTCTGGGTTTGATATAAGAACTTAAGGTGAGCTATATAACGAGCCTCTCCACCTACCTTCACACGCTCTTTCATCTTTCATCAATACCGTCGCTACATACCTTCGATTCACCCAAAATCTACTCTCACATATTCCCAACGCAAAATGACCCAGGATATACAGGAGCTTAGGAAAGCCGTCGAACTTTTCGGCGGTGCCGTTGTATGCGCAGTCCCAATGGGCTTTCAGGACGCCTCGTATGTGCGCCTCATACCCTCTGCAGTTGTAGTCATGTACTGATTCTTTGTGCGGAAAAACTAGAAACTTCCGTGAAGTCCCAGACAACCAGGAGGTCTACGTCTCCATGACCGATGGCAACGACATCACCGTAATTTTCGATATTACGCAACGGGTCGAGGCGCCTAGTGGACCCTCTGACATGGACGCCGTGGACTACCATTTCGAGGACGTCGCAGTGGACCAAGATCGCACTGCGAAAATTTGGAACAAAAGATCTATCTCTGTCCCCCATCAGTATGTAGTTTCCTCAGCCTAGTTGTTTGAACTAGAGTATAAAAGCTAATATTTCTTGGTGGCAGTTCTGATAAGCCGGCTTATCAGGTCATTGGTACGGTGTCGGCGCGGCCGACTGAGCAGCCTACAGACCCACCGACCTTTATCGCCATCATAATGACGATATTGAGATTGAAGGAGCAGACGGCCGATATCGTGATCACCGTCAATATACCCTTCGATAATCCTGAAATGGTGAGGAGCGAGAAGTGTATTGCAAGCCCGACATATACTGGCGGCGACATCGATCCGTCAAGTGGAGTCAAGAGTGTGCTGTTGGAGTATGGGATGAAGGTATCGCAAGATTTAGTAAATGCGTTCCAGATTCTGGACTTCGGCTTGTTTTGCGAGGATCCAGTGGAGTAGGAGCATTCATTGCAAGTATTGGATAGATAGATATATACGGGAAAGAGATCAATTCGAATAGGAAACGTAGGAGATCACTTGGCCGGGACATGATGAGACGAGTGATATTCGATGCAGCGACACGTTGTTTAATTCATTAATTGCATGCAACCTTACATGCAGCGACACGTGCACCACGGATACTTCTAATTTGTTAACTAAAGGCTTTATTTATTACCGCTGGGACGTGCCATAATTAAGTCGGCGTTATAAATCTGGTGGCAAACATCCGATACAGAATAAGTACGAACATGTAGAGATATATGTGGAGTAGCTCAGACCATACATGGCACATATCCTATACAGTCGCCCTCCGATGTAACGAATGCCACTATACCGAATATTTTCTGTACCGAACCACTTGGGCCAGCTTCTTTTTTGTTTCAGCAAAGAATTTAGTCCGCTATACCGAATAATACCGAATAATCTGCTGTACCGAACGAAAAATGGCCCAATATGCACGTTCGTTATAGCGGAGGGCGACTGTATATCCCCACCTATCATCCCCGGCTCCCCCACACATTTAGCAGTGCAGGGGATATGTTTAGTCTTCCCGACCCCTTCCCTTCCCCAGTCTTGGCAAGACACAGATGTGGCCTAACACACCTGAGCCGAGCTACCGAGGCTCAACCAACCCTCTTCCTGTGACGACCCTGAACTACATAACCCGCGTGTCTTCTCGCTCTCAGCTCTAACTTGGATAGCCCATACCTCAATTACGTACCGTAACTCTCCCTCAAAACAAACAATTACAAACAATATGGTCTACGAAGTTCCTGCCATTGTGGCGGACAAGGTGTCGCCGAGAGCTAAGCAACTGTTGCAGAAGGTAGCTTCTTCTACCACTAAATTTTATAATTAGTAATACTCATAAAAGATAATTCTCAGGTCTCAGACTTTGTTGAAAACGAATGTATCCCCGCCGATTCCATCGTCGACGCCCAACTCCCTACCGACCCTTCAAAACGCTTTCTTAACACCTACCCTTCTATAATCGACGAGCTCAAGGCGAAAGCCAAAGCACAGGGCCTCTGGAATTTGTTCTTGTCACAGATCCACTACAAAGAGGGTGTGGCATTGACAAACCTCGAGTATGGACTCATGGCTGAGCTCTTGGGGAAGAGCTTCGTAGCGTCAGAGGCTATGAATTGCTCGGCACCTGACACGGGGAATATGGAGGTTCTGGCGAAGTACGGGAATGAGGCGCAGAAGAAGGAGTGGCTGGTACCGCTTTTGAATGGCGAGATTAGGAGCGCTTTTGTTATGACGGAGAGAATGAAGGCGAGTGCGGACGCGAAGAACATCGATCTGGATATTAGACAGGAAGGAAACGAGTATGTGCTCAATGGATCGGTATGTTATTATATCCTACTCATCTCTACAAAATAGAGCTGACTCGGCCAGAAATGGTGGAGCTCTGGTGCTGGAGACCCACGGTGTAAGCTTTACCTTGTCATGGGTAAGACGGACTCCAACAATCCCAACCCCTACAAGCAGCAGTCAGTGGTTATCGTACCCGCAGGGACCCCCGGAGTAACAGTTCTCCGCTCTCTGTCAGTATACGGCTATGATGGTGAGCATTCCTTCTATTAAAAACTGATTATGAATATTAACCCCGTTGCAGACGCTCCTCACGGCCACTGCGAACTCATCTTCAAGAACTGCCGTATCCCTATTACAAACATGGTCCTCGGCCCCGGGCGTGGTTTCGAGATCATCCAAGGGCGTCTTGGTCCAGGCCGCATCCACCACTGCATGCGCTCCATCGGCGCCGCCGAGATGGGTCTTGCCTACATGATTGCTCGCGTCAACGACCCTGCGCGCAAAACCTTTGGAAAGCTTCTCTCCGAGCACGGCACTATCCTTGAATGGATTGCCAAGTCTCGTATTGAAATCGATGCTGGAAGGCTGCTAGTGCTACAGGCCGCAGAGAAGATTGACCGTTCCGATGCAAAGGGCGCCATGAACATGATCTCAGAGGCGAAGATCTATGTCCCCTCTATGGCATGTACAGTACTTGATAGAGCAGTCCAGGCACACGGAGCTGGTGGTGTAAGCCAGGATTTCCCAATTGCAAAGATGTGGGCACACCAGAGAACACTAAGAATCGCGGATGGACCTGATGAGGTGCACCTGAACCAGTTAGGCAGGACAGAAAATAAGAGAGCCGAAGAGATTACGGCAACGTTGAAGATGCAGAAAGCGAAGGTTGAAGAACTGATGAGGCAGTACAAGATCCAGGACAAGTCGAAGTTGTAGGATTTGGGGGATTAATGAATTATGAAAGACAATACCAGTGTGGTGCAATGACAGTCTGTACTTTATAAAATTTATTTTTATTTTCCCCTTGACCCTGAGATAGATTCCCGTATAGTTATCGGGTGATTGTTCCAAAGTTGTGGTAGAGAAAGTTTGATCTTAGCACAAGTTGTCGATGATCATATCCAAGATTCATCTAAAGTTAGTACACGGCTCCTTTGGGTGAGAGTAATTTAAGATTGTAGATATTCGATATTCTTTTAGGCATCTGAAGAGTAAAAGAGGTTATGGCATTTCTGATATTCATGTACTCGCGCGCTCATTAAATTGCCGGAACTTTTGTAGGGGTTTTACTGCAATGATATCCAGACCATTTAATGAATGCACGAGTAAAAGCCCACACTTATTCCACTGTCTGAGAACATGGGTGAGATAATAGAATACTCGAGTGATAATCTGTGATTTAGCGTTCCTGATGCCGTGCCTCTTTTCTCGAGTCCTTTCTTTGTGGGGAGGGCTTTTAGCTCTCCTGTCTATTCAATTCTGTAGTCAGCCGTCTTTATTAAGAGAGAGAGAGGGGAAGAAGTGCTGAAAGGTGAGTAGACGGGATGCATATGGAGGACAAGGAGTGGACAGGAAGGAGGATAGTCGACGAGTAATGTGGGGATGGGGGGAAAAGAGTGTAGAGAATTTAGAGGGTATATATCTGGTGTCTGCTTCCTCGGATGAGTTTTATTTTCCGTCTCTCTCCTCCCCACTTGAGGGAGTAAAGCAAGTCGTTGTTGCTCGAGCTTTCTATGTACTCTACTGGCGCGTCTGTTTAATTGGCGCCTTGGCGTTTAAATATTATTTCTAGTCAAGAACACACATAGGCGAGTGATGTAACGGTTCTTTGCACGACTCGCCTGCTGGACACCGAGAGGTTGTGCCTGGTCTTCGATTACAGAAGGTCCACGGTTCAATCCAGGGGTGGGAGTAGTAGATTTCGATCTGCAGTACTTTTTGTTCTTTTTGGGTATAAACGAAGAATGGAAACAGCTACATGCATGATGCCTTGGCTACGGGGAAAAAACGAATGTTCTATTTCTAGAGAAGGCTTTCTACTTCATGGCCGGTGATTAGTTTTTCCGAGTGGTTGTATTTGGTGAGGGCAGGTGTCCGCTGTGCTTGTGGGGTTGTGGTCCTGTTTTTAGGAACGTTACTATAGAGGAGTGGACTGCTGCGGCACCTGTGGAGATGTTGTAGCTTTAGGGGAGAAAGAATAGAGGTATGGCTGTAGGTTGATGATGGGTTTAAGTCTGTTTAGGTCCTGTAGATTGTACCCGATATGCGATCTAGAGTTTATCCTGAATCTATCTATTTACGTAGCATTGGTGTATTTGTGTATGGGGGGTTCATGTACATATACTCTAGTTGACCATGATGCGTGCTTGCAGTGGACAGGACCTCTAGCTCTGCTAGTAAGATCGGAGCAGGGATCTTTCATCTACTTTATCTCATCCTCGCGAGGAAATTTAAACCATTGACAGAGGGAATTGACAGAATCTACAGTATCCACAGTAGTTTAAAATGCAGGTTCATGTATGGTTTTTAGGACTCTATCAATGATTCTACTAATATCAATGATCAGCTTGACTAGCACTGTGCTAAATGAGTGACACCCCATGTCGCACTGCATCGGAAGCGCTGTGGCGCATCACACCAACTGTGGCTCGTGCTCACTAACAGCACAAGGCTGATTGGCCCATCCTCGTTGGCGGGGATTCCCTTCCTCCCTCATTCCCGAGGTAACGACTTTCTCCGTCTCTGAACTTCCCGGGCCCGCCCCATCACAAGCAACCGCAACCCGCAACAACCACCATTTTACAAAAAACCACATCTACACCCTTTCCTTCGCCCCATCATCCATCACAAACCTAATTAATTTTTCAATGGCTTCCGCATTCAGAACCTCCGCCCTGCGCACAGCAGCTTCCGCCTTCAAGACATGCGCTCGCCCGGCCCTCGCCGCACCAAAGATCGCCTTCTTGAAGCCGCAGCCTAGAATCGCCGCTTTCCACACATCAAAGTCCCTCAGCATTCTTCCACCTGGCCGCCGTGAGTCCCGACCGAGTCTTGCAGTGTGAGGAGGAGAGGGACATGTGCTGACTTAATTGCTTCACTATAGAGGTCATCGAGGGAACCAGTATGATATCCCGCCCGATCTAATCGGCTTGTTGCGTTGTCACAGTACTGATTACACCCTAACTATATAGTTAACGACGCCGCGCCCGTTCCCGAGTCAAATCCCTCCCACGGGTCTTACCACTGGACTTTCGAGCGTGTACGTTCCCCCGCCCCTCCTCTCTCCCCCCATCACGCACCATACTAACCTAGTCCTCACCAACACAGCTCGTCTCTGTCGGCCTCATCCCGCTCACCATCGCCCCCTTCGCCCTTGGCTCTGTCAGCCCCGTCACCGACGCAGTCCTCGGCGCTGCTGTCGTAATCCACTCGTACATCGGCTTCGAGTAACCCCCCCCCCCTCCTCTCTCTTTCTGAGAACATAAGCTAACATAAAGGGCGCGGAAAAGATCTTCGATCATTGACTATATCCCAGGGCGGAAGCACCCCACGGCGAAGAAGGTGTTCATGTGGATCCTCAAGGGCTCCACAGTCTTGGTCCTGGTCGGGCTGTATGAGTTTGAGACGAATGATGTGGGCATTACGGAGGCTGTGAAGAGGGTCTGGAAGGCTTAGAGGGGGCTGTTTGTTACTGGGCGTGAGAGGATGGACTGGGTAAAAAGTGGAGCCTTTTTTTTTTGTTCAACTTTTTTTTTTTTTTTTTTTGACGGTACCGCTGGGCCCTTGCGTTGCGTTGCGGTGTAGATAACTATATTAAAGTTTATTTTACCGGCGGGCCTGCTTATGAGGATTTGGATTCGGGGGGGGGGGGGGGGGGATGGCGGTATTGACTCTGCGGGGAAGAAATTGGCGTGAGGATGGATCCGGCTGGCGTCATATATCTATATAATAATTAACCGGCCAGCCGGCCAGCCAGTCAGCCAGACAATGGAAACCGCCCATAAACCAACCACACCATCAATTGCGACTTCTGGAGGTTTACATGTCTATCCAGTAGAGTACCGTTACGTCAAGTAGCTGAGCTGTGGAAATCAGTCCAATCCTGGCTAGTATCCGAGTGATAATTCATGAACACACGTCAAAAAAAACGTAAACCGACTCTACTGGTTGGCGGGTGTGTGAATATATAAAATGGAAAAAATCTAAAATAACACAGTTTTCGGCAAGTATACGTGCTCTGAAATAACACATGATGCAAAATGACACAGTTTGCTATGGTCGGTTGATTGGTTGGTGGCCCACCAGTTTGCTATGACCCGAATAGAAGCTCTGTTCGACCTCACATTCGGACAAAGCCAGTAAATGTAGGGATCGATTCCCAGCCCCACTACTCACCCTTCCTCCTCTAGAGAAACCAAAAATCAAAAATAGCCTCCTAATCTATTTAGCTACAAAAAAAGAAGAAAAAAAAAAGAGAAAAAAGAAAAAAAAGTACTGCAACCGGCGACGAAATCCAGTTACTACTCCCACCCCTGGCTCGAACCCAGGACCTTCCATCGTCCCGATCGCAAACACTCGGTGTCTAGCCTGACGAGCAGCCTAACCAACTAGACCACTCACCCATGGTGGATGCTGCGCTGGAAGTGTTATCTGAGCTAGCTTGGTAGTGTACCAAACCAAGAAGAAGTAGAACCCCTACTGGAGCCCTTCGGTGTCAATGCTCAGACGTCCATAATACAAGTACTACTACTTAAGTATTCATTTTAGACTATAGCATACTACAAGTATTTGCGTCGTGTGCTATTATAGAGCACCTCTGCTAAAGGCTGTGTCATTTTAGCTACATTTTCCGTATATAAAAACCTACAATTATCCTTCGGCCGCAGGATTGTAGGTAAAAGAGCCATCCTATCTGCCCTACTTGTAGCCATGCTATATATCGTGCGTACATATAGCAGGTTACAACGAACACTTCACATCCTAGCACCCAAAAGAAACTCTTCTGTCCCAAAGGCATCACGTACTTACATTACCGTCGGAATGGGTAAATTAATAAGGTTTGCTGTAGGCTTATCGTCGAAATATGGCATATTTGAGCGTTTTTTGACGAAAGGTTCTGTCTGTAGCCTTTTCTACATATAAGGTCCAAAATAGGGTAAGCATGAGCCGAAAAAAAGGATTGTATACACCTTTATCAGCCCATAAGGATTAGTTTAGGGTAAACATTATCCGAAAATCTAAGCCTTTATACCAGATATATCTTTTTTTATAAATAAGACTTTTTTCGGCAAATAAGGTTTATATAAGATTTGTAATTTCCGATTTTACTAGCATTTCATCGGCTAGCCTACTTATATATTACCTACAGCAGGGAAATTTCAGTTCTCCCATGGTTCAGTGGGTAGTATGAGGTATATGCTACCTACAGTGCTCTAGGTTCAAATCCCTTCTTTTCCTTTTTTTTAACCACCAAGGACATAATCTTATCCAGAAATAAGTCTTCAATAAGTCTTACAATATGGAAAAAGTCATATTTCGAAATAAGATTTTCCATCTAAAGTTTATTGCTGTAGGCTTGTCTACAGAAAAGCGATATATCAAATAAAAGCTTTATTTTAGGCTTATATAAGCTTCTCCTGAACCTTCCGCAAGCTTTATTTTTTTACCCGTTCCGACGGTAAAGTAGCTACATGTAGACTTTCCCCACCACCGGACCAAAGGAAGCATTCGACGATGTCTACAGAACCAGCACAGTTCAGTTGGAGAAACAGTTTAGTTGCCTATGTATATATATAAGTGTCTATCTTAGATTCCTAAAGTCCCGTGGTCTAAGGCCGATGGTGGTCTAGTAAAATTTAAAAGCCGCCTGGCAGAAAACCGAGTGACAATCCATGACGCCAATTACAAACTAAGCCCAAAGAGGGCAAGCGGGGGAGGAGGACCGGGCAATGATCATAACGTCAAAAGAAAAAAGGAACTTTTTTAATTTGGGGTCTGTCTATGTACTTGTAGATCTACTTGGAGTAACGAGATCCACGCACTGTATAGAACCACTAGAAGGAGAAGAAGAGAAGAAAAGGAAGGGAAAAAAAAAGAAGCACTTTTACCCAGCCATCCATTCACAAGCAAAAAAAAAAAAGCACACAAAAGAAAAAAAAGAGAATACGGCAATCTATAAACACCCACAAAAAAATGAGACTCTCTACCTCTCTACCTAACCCTCGAAGACCTCTTCGCCGGCTTCTCAGTAATCCGCGCCTTGCCCAGCCCCTTGCGGATCTCGTCGAGCTGCTCAAGCCCCGTGAGCGTCTTCCCCTTGCGCACGCGCGGGTTGTTGCGGCCGACGACGTTGTACCCTTCTAGGAACTCGTCCATGATGCTGTTGAAGTCCTGGCGCGTCTCGGGCACGGGGGCGGCGGGCGCGTCGTCTTCCTCTTCGGAGTCGTCGGCGTATTCTTCCTCGATCTATGTGACATATGTTGTTAGCAAAACAGGCTGTTACAATAAACACACAGATGGGGGGAAGGAGGGGGGGGGGGGGTTAGTACCTTATCGAATCGGGCGTCCAGCGTAGTAAGCCCCTCAGTACGGAAGAGGGAGGAGCTGGTCATGGAGTACCCTGAGCTCTCGGTACCCGCCTTTCTATGCCGCCGCCTGGTCCGCCCCGACATGGACATTGTGCCGCCGAAGGACGAGGTACCGCCGAACGACATTGTGTCGGCCATGGAGGAGGCGTCGTCGGCGCCCGCCATCTTCTTGTTGCGCTTCTCGGCCTTTTTGAATTTCGAGAACTCGCTCATCCAGGCGTTGTTATCGGCGGCGGGAGCAGCAGTAGCAGCGGGCGCATCCCCTTCTTCCTCCTCCTTCTTCCTGTCTGTCTCTTTCACCTCTGCTTTCTTCTCCCCGGCGGCGCTTTCCTCAATAGCTTTCGCCTTCTGGTGCTCCCCCGGCTTCTCCGTCGCATCCGACTCCCACCCACCATCCTCCTCCTCCTCCTCATCCCAGAAGTCCCCCTCATCATAAAACTCATCCGGTGTCGCCTCCCCGCCCTCCGCCAGCTCGCCAAAAATATCCTCATCATCATCCACATACGCCTCGTCCTCGAGCGCCTCCAGCACCTCCCTCAACCTCGGATCCATGTCCGGCCTGAACCCGCGAATCTCATCCTGCACATCCTGCTGGTCCCTCCACGTCCTTTGCAGCTGCACCTCACTCGCCATGAGCTCCTTCGGGATCAGCCTCTTTGGCTCTTTCTCCTCTGGGGCCGCTGCAGCTAGCGCGGCGGCAAGGTCGGTCTTGCCCTTGGCCTTGGGCGCCTTTGCGTCGATGATGACGGCCTCGGCGGCGCCGGGCTCGCGCAGGTGCTGCATGTAGTCGTAGGCGCTGTCGTCGTAGTAGATGCCGTACATTGCGGCCTCGCCCTCGTTCTTGCGGGGCGGGGCGGCGCCGGAGGCGGCGAGCTCGGTGGAGAGTTGGGTTGCATTCTTGATCTTGGTGTTGGTGTTGGGGGCGGCGACGGGGGTGAAGACGAAGTCGGGGGCGGTGGAGTCGTGGATGAGCGGGTCGGCTTGCGAGCGGTAGCGCAGTTGGTAGGTCTCGGAGGACTTTTTGTTGCTGCGGGGGTTGTTAGTGGGGGAGGGGTTTTGGGGGGAGAGGGAGGGGGAGGGGAGACTTGCATCCAGCGTTTGGTGTTGGGGGCCATGGTTTGTGATTACTGAGGAGGGGAGGGAGTGCGGTGTGTGTGTATCTGCTGTGTGTGGGGAAGGGCTCGGAGATAGTGGAGAGAGAGGGAGGGAGAGAGGGAGAGAGAGAGAGAGAGGGAGAGAGAGAGAGAGAGAGATCTAGAGATGTGTGGAAGAGTGCAGATGTCTGATTTCCAATCCTCAATTGCGCTGAAATAAATATTTATATGCAGCAGTCGAGCAGAACTTCTCTCGCCTGCGCCTGTCATGCATCAGTCATTCCTCAGCCAATCGCCCCACCGCAACGCTTCAACCCCACCACAAAAACGACAAAACCGCTGCCTGAGACAACGTCAACCCCGCTACATAAAAAAAAACTGCCCCCAGAGAAGAAAAAAATAAAAAATATCAACCAACCACAACCACAACCACAACCACAACCACAACCACCCACAAAAAAACAGATACAGAAATAATATCACCGCAAACACACACACCATGGGCCTACCAGAGAGCAAGAACCGAGTCGGCCTCGGCAGGGCACTCATGAACTCAAACAACAAGACCCGCAGACTCGCTGGTCGGGGGCGCGGCGCTGGCCGTGGCGGGTCATCGGGGCCTGGTGAAGTCGTACGTAGGAGAATCGCACTGTATGAAAACACCGTAGACAGAGGGCTAACAAACTGCGCTGCCTGTAGATGCTCACGGAGAAGCACGAGGTGGACTGGTACAAGATGCGGTCCATCACGCAGCAGAACGATCTTGACGGTGCGCATGCATTTGCAGTCCCCCTGTTTATAGATAATGGACAAGAAAGCTGATTGAGATATCATTGCGACTGCAGAGTTCTTGACGACGGCCGAGCTGGCAGATACAGACTTCACAGCCGGTATGGCTTCCCACGCCCAATTCACTCAAACCAAATACTAACCACCCCCCCCCCCCCACAGAGAAAATGGACATGAAAATCATCCACAGCAGCCAAACCAACCCCTACCTCCTCAACCCCGACCAAGAGCGCACCACCCTCGCCAAGCACACCGAATCCAAGCGCGAACTCACCGTGCCCCGCCGCCCCGCCTGGGACTCCACCACCACGCCCGCCGAGCTCGACCGCGCCGAGAAGGACTCGTTCCTGCAGTGGCGCCGCGGGCTCGCCCAGCTCGAGGAGTCAAAGGACCTGCTCATGACGCCGTTCGAGCGCAACCTCGAGGTGTGGCGCCAGCTGTGGCGCGTCATTGAGCGCTCCGACCTCGTCGTGCAGATTGTCGATGCGCGCAACCCGCTGCTCTTCCGCTCCGAGGACCTCGAGCGCTATGTCCTCGAGGTGGGCGCCGACAAGCGCAATCTGCTGCTGGTGAACAAGGCCGATATGATGACGCTGGAGCAGAGGATGGTGTGGGCGGAGCACTTTGAGAGGGAGGGCATCAGGTATCGGTTCTTCTCGGCGGCGCTGGCGAAGCAGAGTAATGAGGAGATGGAGTTCAGTGACGAGGAGGAAAGTGGAGATGAGGAGGTTGAGGTCGTGGATGAGAATGAGGAGGAGATTGTCAAGAGCACCAAGGACTTGAAGATCTCGAAGGAGACTGCTGCTGCTGCTGCTGGTGAAGAGGACTGGGAGGACGATGCATCTGACGCAGAGCCCGAAGAGTCCATTCGGACGAGAATCCTCACCATCGACGAACTGGAGGACCTCTTTCTCGAGCACGCCCCCGCACCTGAAGGCAAGCCCCCCCCTTCAAACCCTCTATATCATAAACCTCTATAAAAAAAATCCTCTGTATATAAAACAAAAGACTAACACCCCCCGCAGAAAACGCCGACCCCTCCGCCCCCCCGCGCAAAACCCAAATCGGCCTCGTCGGCTACCCCAACGTCGGCAAATCCTCCACCATCAACGCCCTCATCGGCGCCAAAAAGGTCTCCGTCTCCAGCACCCCCGGAAAGACAAAGCACTTCCAGACCCTGCACCTCAGCGACCGCATCATCCTGTGCGACTGCCCCGGCCTCGTCTTCCCCAACTTTGCCACCACAAAGGCGGAGCTCGTCTGCAACGGCGTGCTGCCCATCGACCAGCTGAGGGAATTCACCGGCCCCGCGGCGCTCGTGGCGAAGCGCATCCCGAAGCCGTTTCTTGAGAAGGTGTACGGGATTAAGGTTGTCACGCGCCCGCTTGAAGAGGGCGGAACGGGGATCCCCACGGGTGAGGAGCTGCTGTATGCGTATGCCAAGGCACGCGGGTTCACAAAGACGGGTGCGGGCAACCCCGACGAGAGCCGGGCTGCGCGGTACATCTTGAAGGACTACGTCAACGGCAAGCTGCTGTTCTGCCACCCGCCCAACACGGACCCACCCATTGACGCGCTGCACTTCAACCGCGAGCTCTACTCGGACGAGCATCTGCCGTCGCACCGGCGGACGGGGGGCGAGGACCACCACCACGACGATGATGAGGAGGGGGCGGAGGATATGGTGGTGCTGGGACACCAGGAGACGGGCAGGAAGAGTAGTAATCTTGATAAGCAGTTTTTTGGCGCGGCGGGGGGGTCGGCGGGGCATTTGAGGAACCCGTTTCATCAGGCGGCGGGGCAGGCGGGGGCGCTGCAGGGGGGCAAGGGGCTGTCGGGGAGGAAGGCGAGGACGATGATTGCGTTGGATAATGGGTTGAGTCCGGAGGATGTCAGGGCCGTGATGGGGAGTAAGAAGCATTTTAAGAAGGGGAAGAAGAGGGAGAAGGTTTCGACGCATGCGGACTTGTAGCGGCGGGAATATAAAAGTTTCGTTTTTTTAGGATAGTATTTTTTTTTTTTTGTTCTTCCTGCTTGTTGTGTTTGTGCTGTGTGTTCTTGTTGCTTGTTTTTCGTAGTGTAAATATTGGAATTTGGAGGACTAACAGTATACCGGGAGGGGCGGTGTTTTTTACTTTCTTTTTCTGTTCTGGCTTGTTGGCGCGGTTTTATTTACGATAACTACTTCTCTGTGGGGGTTTTTACTATACGTATGTACTACAATGGCAATGGGGCGGTCGAATACAACGCGGTTTTCTTTCTTTTTCTTTTCTTTTTTTACAGCTCTAGATCTGAAGGTGTGAATCATGTGTCTCGCTCGAGTGGGTTGAAAATGTGCTTTGGGTGCTGGTGCCAGTAAGGGAGTGAAATTATCTAGATCTATGGTATCTGATTGGTTCCGGTTTTGTGAGTTTTAATTCTAGCATCTAAAGACTCGTCGAGGTGTTTGTTGTGTTGTCTCGATGTGTTTATACTGGCCGTTGCCAGGAATAGGTATCGGTAATGATCACAAACACATGTTTTCCAAGCTACCTACCGCCCCCCGTCCGTCACTGGAAATCTGCAAATATCGAACTACTAAGACCACTCGATTAACCACCACCTCAATCCAGCCAAGCCCAGACAATTAACCTACAACACTCACGCCGAGACCGAGTGGTCTCGGCGCAACACAAACCAGCCCTTAAGCCCTACCATCGACCAAAACAGCAAAACAGTACTGGCAGGCAAACCGGCGTTTTCTTTATAAGCTCGACCAACGCCCCCTCTCTTTTTTTCGGACCAGGGGGGAACCTTCACCCCTCCTCTCCCCTCTCGTTACCCCCCTTTCCCACTTTTGTGGGGGAGGGGGAGACCTCTTCGCACCTCCTCCCTTCACCCTTCGGGGTGGAGGCAGGGGCCTCTTTCCGTTCGCCGGTCTTCCCCCGCATTGAGTGGGAAGGCAGGGCCCTCCTTCCAGCCGCCTCCCTTCCCTCCAATTCTGGGGGACTCAATGTGGAGGGAAACATTGAGTCTTCCCGCCTTGGGGGGAAGGGAGGGAAAATCTGCTACGCCCTGCCCCCCTCACTCCTTTTGCCCTGCTCTCTGCCCCCCCTTGCCCTCTGCCCACTCCTTTGTTTGCCCCTGCCCTCCTCTCCTCGTCACTCAGTCCCTGGCAGGGGGCTGGGTGGGGGGAGGGGCATAACTTGCGTTAGGTCGTTTTGATGCCCTCTCTCTCCCCTGTGTGGGAGGGAGGGGCTTTTTTGCGTTGGGCTGTTTTGTCCCTGTTGCGTCCTGGGTGATACCGAGGGCGCAAAAGGGGTAGAACGCTTGTTGTGTGGGCTTCTGGGGGTTATTGGGCAAGCACTGGAAGATCTATCGCTTCCGATATCGATATCGATATCGCTTTCGGTGGAGGGTGAAGTACGTCCCAGTGTTATGGGTATCTGCAATGAGGATAAAGCCCTAAAATTAGTGATGATGCGGGATGTAATCATCCTTCTTCTTCTTCTCCTCGCCCTCCAATTCACAGGTGAAATACTAAAAAAGGATCACTTACGGGGCTCGAGAGGGAGTGGAATCATAGGGAAACGGGACTGAAGTGAACCTGAATCACAGGCGATCACTCGATACGTACATCAGCTTTTAGGCACACGTACGCTAAACACGCAAGGATGTTAGTTGGCCTTCCAAAAGTGCATAAAGATGCATGAAAGGGCATTTATGGACTCTCGACTCTTTCTTCACTTTGTTTACTTCTGAGACTAGACATAGAGGATGGGTGCAAGGTTAGCTGTAGATGAAATAGTCCACCACTTGCAAAACGGCCTAGTCCTGATGTCTGTCAAGATCCTTGTAGAGTTCCCACGACTGAAAAGTATGAGATCAATTGGCTCAAAGGCTTTACATGATCAAATATAAAATTATCGTGATGGGCCCATAGAGCGAATAAGTATGTGAGGAACGGACACAGAGTTATGATAGAATACGTACACTAAGAGTATCGGATAATAAGATAAGCCTTAGATCGACAACTCAACAGCGCCTAGAGGGGCGGGTCAATGACCTGGTGGGGAGAGTATGGGGTTAAGATCGAGTAGTGAGAGGGAATCTTTTTTTGATACGCATCGTATGTGTTGCTAAAAACTGAAAGTGGTTGGCATCCAGCTGAGCTGCGCGCTGTTACTGCTGGAGGCGGCCGTTGTCAAGTGAAGCGTGATGTGATTTGATAGGTGTCAGATGACAAGGTATGGTAGCGAGTGATCAGGACCAACATAAAACAATCGAAGAAATGGTAACCTCTAGACCTGGGTTAGATGGAGACACGAATTTGTAGATTAGAATACCGTAGTATGTGTGCGCGTGTATCTATATCCTATAAAGTGTGAGGTCTGATAGTATTAATTTTTAGTTTATATAATCATAGCTATATAGTCCTTCCTCAAGGTTCTTAGATGTTCTTCCCATCACCCCCTCATCAGCCTTCATCTCACGCAACTGCAAGCCTGCAACTCTAATGGTTTTTAGGAGCTTTTTCGTCCTGTCTAATCATTGGTTCGCTGAGTGATATTGCATGAAGAAGACGCGCTCGGTGTCATCGCCAAGACCTTCAGGGACCGGGGCACAGACACCCTTGGCTGTCAGCGCGTTCCTCTTCTGGTCAATCCTTGTTTCTCAAATCTTGAAAGTCTCGGAGCCTCTCCACGAGCCCGCGCCTTCCGGCAGCAACCCGTACCGGAGGTCCCATTCAGCTCCCAAAAATACATTCCCTTAACCTTCCCTTCCCTGCTTTCTGTTCTCAACTCTTCAAACCCCGTTCACCAAAGCTATCAGTATAATCATCGTCTATTGAACCCTCGTCATGGAAAGGCAAGTCATCTAAATCGTTTCCCTGTGTCCACGTTTCCCAAAGCATCCAAGGGCTAATTCGTAAGCTTCGTACTCCTTAGATCCACTCGAGGGCTCCGGCGCAACGCCCTCCAAAAACTCGCCGCCCTTTCAGCAAAAGAACCATCTACAGGTTCCCCAAATGCCGATCTCGAACGTCTCTCGGAAGGTTGTGTATCCCACAGCACCCGTTACGTCAATGGCGGCATCAACGGGTTTTCCAACCGACCTACAAACACCAGCGACATCCCTATGGTACCCCTTAGATCCCGCCCGATCGTACTCGGTCTCTATTAACCAAAGATATAGTCCCTCCGCGAATTTGAAGTGCTCCTCGCACTTTGCAAAGCTGTCCCACAGCTCCAATCCCTTGACGAAGCAGAGAGACTTCGTCGTCAGCTTTCACCATACCTAATAGAATCGTACAACCAGCGTATCGCCGCTACCCCGTTTTTCCGCGAGATCAAACCGAGTCCGTGGGAATCCCTCACCTCCCACCTCACCTCAGCTCTCCTCTCATTGGGCTTCAAGTTTCCAAGCTTAAGACCCGAGGTTCTGGAGACTATTAATGTCTACCTTTCAAACGCAGTTGACCACTCCCTGTGCGAGCTCGATGAAGAGGAAATGCTCGTGTTTGCACCCCCAGTGCTTTCGTTTCTCGGGTTCCTAGATGGGACTGCGAAGAACATCAATTTCTGGTGGTCGGCAGACCCAGAGCACTCCTCAGCACCCTTCGTAAGTCAGGTTCGCAGGGTGCTGAATGACGACTACCTCAAGAACGTGGAGATCGTGTTTTCCAACATTCGCGCCTCACAGGAGGAGGAGGTTCGGATCTGGAAGACATGCGTAGAAAACTATGACTCGTCTAATCGCCCTGTCGGTGCGATGTTGCTTCAGCACGGATTTACAAAATTCCTTGCTGCCTCTACGGCCCTTTTGGTCGTTGATACACCCGTGCCTCAGCAGCTGGGGATCCTCGACGCTATGATGTCCGAGCGAGGAGTTCCTCAAGCTAACGCAGATAAATCGTGTGCTGTGGAGCCACTCTCCGAACTCGCGGTCGAGGTAGTCCAGCTGCTTGAGAACGGGGTGGATTATGGAATAGAGGCGTGGCAGCAAAGTTTGGGATACAGCGTGAAAGCTCAGGCATTGACTGCCTACGCTTGCTGTGCATTCTTGTCTGGAGAAATGGTGGATGATGATCTTCTTAACAGCTGGCTCTCCACAATCATTACAGATCCAGTGCAGATGGGTAACCATGATCTTGCCTCGGCAACCCTGAAGATTCTTGCTTTTGCCTCTAAGAACGATGCACGAGCTGCGCCAAACTTTATCAGCACACTTCACAAGCTTATCGTGGAGGGTACGCCAAATCCTGAGACTACAAAGGTGGCCGGGAAATGTCTGGCGTATGTATTGCGTTACCAGCCGCAAGACGCTACAATAACCACTCTAAATACACTTGGACATGTCTTGTCTTCAAACAACCCAGAAAAGGCATTGAAAGCTGGAGGATTACGGCCGTTTGATGCGACGGCGAGCTCATTGTCTTTGGTAACCAGTGGGGAAGAAGAGAAGGGTGTTTACGCGGTAATTATAGAGACGATCGTCGGCGTTGTTGAGAGCTGTCGGGACGAGAAGATGGTGTCACTCGGTCAAAGCATCATGATACAGAGACTGAACAAGGTCAACGCCCTGGTTAATGGCAGGATTCTCGGAGGATTGGCACAGCTAGCGGTTATTGGGGCTGTGGCGGATTTCAAGGGTGTATTGCAGACCATAAATAAGATGGGTATTGATGCAGTGATAGCGGATGACCACCAGGTCATGGCGGCTGTAAGTTTCCATTTTACTGTTTATGAATTTTGATCACTGACCGTGCCAAGGTCCTTAATGCACGCATGTCCATGGCCAAAAACATCCCTCGCGATTCGCAACTCTACGATGTTTATCTTAATGACCTTCTTGAATCCGCTAGCGCGATCGGAGGTGCCAATGCAGACCCACAATTGGCTCCCCGAGAGCTAAGTCAGTTGATCAGCCCTCTTGCCCGCCTTCTCTCCTCTAATGGGTTTGAAACCAACTTTGCTCTCCGCTATGATGTTGTTGCGGGGCTGTTACGTGATTTCTGGTTCAACTGCGCACAGTTAGGGGTCATCCAGGGCTCTGAAATCTTGAAAAGATATAACGTTGATTTCCAGATAATTGCTCAGTACTCACCTCCGCTGGTATCCGGTATCAACGAGGATGAGACTTTGGAGAATAAACTGGATCAGATGCCTATCTTGAAGAGAGGAGTAGTCCCGCAGAGTACGGTGGAGCACAAGAGGCGCCTTGTGGTTATGCTTCCCTCCAATGAAGTTGACATCAGGACCATCAGCCACCCCCGAACGATATTTTTGGAAGCGGCAAATACGCTCGAATGTCTCCGGGCTGAGGGCGGAAGCTACTCTAAGGTACTGGCGTACTTTGTTGAGTCTGGTTTCAAGGCTGGTGAAGGTAGCAACTGCATGATCACGATCGCATCAAAAGTTACGGATCTCTACATGCGGAGGGTTCTCTCCGGGAACTATCCGCAGTTCTCCGCAGGCCGTGCAGCGGAAGAGCTGGCAGAGGTTTTTATAGGATGTTGTCATCGACTTGAGAAGGTTCAGGCAATGGCAATAAATACGGCTGATCGTATGATCGCTGCTATTCCCTCTTCACTCTGTCAACGGGCGTCGTTGTTTGCGTTGCTGGAATTATTGACGCTTCTGTGGATTTCATGCTTGGACGAGGAGACAGACGAGTATACTACTCGATCCACGTTCACTTCTTCAAAGGGCAATGTCTCTATTGAGCTCCCTGATAACTACCCATTCAGACGCAAGACCTTGAACGCTTTCAAGAGTCGTGCGAAGGGGTGGGTCCAAAAGGTGCTAAATATCGCACCTTTGGATGTTAAGGGCCTGTTGCAGACATATCTCTCCGAATTTGAAGGGGAGGATGAGGGCTCCTTTGGGCATGTCTCCTTGGGCCGCTCCTTCGCACTCGAGATGGGATCAATGGTCCCAAGCGGTGACCAGAAGTTGGCAAGCATTGAACATCTAGGTGACTGTGAGGCGAACACTGCTAGTGATTTCGTAATGCAGTACACTACCAGACAAGCATACAGGTACATTGATTCGTCTGTGGATAATTCAAAAGACCTAGTGTTTAGACCACTAGGAGCAATGAACACAAATGCTGGACAACTACCAAGACCGGATTCAGCGCAGGCAGTGTTGGACCAGATGGAGAGTAAGGATTATGAGAAGGAGTTTGTACCGATTGAAGAGGTGAGGGATGTACTCAAAAAAGCGGCAGCGCTGGTTTGTAGAAGTGAGAAGGACCAGGGACCGCTCATTCGTGGGCTGGTCGGGATCCCGTTCTCAATGTTTACGAAGAAGAGCATCAACCTTGGAATCTCACTTTGGACAGGTATCATTCATGAGAAGCCAAAGTTGCAGACAAGAATGCTTGCGGAGATTGCTAGGAATTGGGAGATGACGGTGGAGAAGAGAATGGGGCTGTACTCACCCGAGTTGGTTGCTCCTGACGCTTTTGATATGAGGATGGAATACGCTCCCAGCGATAAGGAGCAGCAGCTCCAGGACCAGCACAATGCGTCGGAGCTTCTGACTCCCCATTTGAAACTACTACACCTATTGTCGAGTCATTATCACGCAAATCGACATGGTAACCCGCACATTCAGCAAATCTTCCTTAGGCTTGTTAGGATCTCGTTGGCGGGTCTGCATCATGCTACTGGCCATCCTCTCGCGAGAGAGATTAGATTCAGACTGGTTTTTTTTGGTCTTCAGGTGTTGCGTTATAGCACAGGCTTGAATGAGCGTCAGCAGATTGCATTTAAAGACCTCATATTGTCTGCTGCGTTGTCGTGGTTTACTTTTGCGCCGAGATGGAGCTTTGGTGGTAATAAGCTCCAGGTAAAGGCGGAGGCTCATGTGCTACAGGATGTCGCAAACTTCATCAATACCATGGCAAATATCGGTGGCACCAACAAGAACATGAGGTTGAAGCAAGATCTTCTACTATTATTGGTGGAGAATGAGCAGACTAGATTGGCAACCTGGCTGTATCCGCTTGACCATTCGAGGAAGCACCATTTGCTGCCCACATACACTGCGCGCCCAGCTACAGATAACAGTATTGCGATTCTGCTTCCAGCGGCGTGGCACGAGAACCCGGCGATTGCGGTGCAGCTGTCTAAGCGGTTCCAGAGCCCCCGACTGGAACAAGATATTAGGCGCCTTGTTACGACCTATCCTGAGAAGGTTGTGGACCAGCCGGATGCCGTGCAGATTATGATGGGAGATAAGATTGCTAGTGGGCTTGGATTCCAGTTGAAGTATCTCCTCTTCTGGGCGCCAGTTAATCCTATTACAGCCACAACTTATTTCTTGCCCTCGTATGCGAACAATGCGTTTGTGCTGCAGTATGCGATGAGGTCGTTGGAGAGTCATAGCATTGACGTGACATTCTTTTACGTTCCGCAGATTGTGCAGACGTTGAGATATGATACTTTGGGTTATGTTGAAAGGTTCATCCTGGAGACTGCCAAGTTCAGTCAGTTGTTCGCACATCAAATTATCTGGAACATGAAGGCGAATGCTTTCAAGGATGAGGACTCCACTATTGTAAGCACTACCCGTTGGCTTATTTTAAACACTTGCTAATCGTTTTATAGCCGGATCCGATCAAGCCTACGCTTGACAAAGTTATGGAGCATCTTGTCAACAGCTTCTCAGGCGTAGACAAAAATTTCTACGAGCGTGAATTCTCATTCTTCAACGAAGTGACCTCTATCTCTGGAAAGCTCCGCCCCTACATCAAGAAGACCAAGCCCGAGAAAAACGCAAAGATCGCCGAGGAGCTCGCAAAGATCCAGGTCGACGTCGGAGTTTACCTTCCGTCCAACCCCGACGGTGTCGTCGTCGATATTGACAGAACCAGTGGTAAATCATTGCAATCTCACGCAAAGGCGCCATTCATGGCGACCTTCAGAATCAAGAAGAAGCCCATCCTTTCGTCACATGAGGACACAACTGTGGGTGGCCACAAGAGACGCCAGGAGAGTCAGAGCACCATCACCAAGGAGGTCTGGCAGGGTGCTATCTTCAAGGTTGGAGACGACTGTAGGCAGGATATGTTGGCTCTGCAGCTCATCTCTGCGTTCAGGAGTATCTACAATAGCGTGGGATTGGATGTCTATGTGTTCCCGTACCGTGTTACTGCTACTGCACCGGGTTGCGGTGTCATTGATGTTTTGCCGAAGTCGATCTCTAGAGATATGCTTGGGAGAGACTACGAGATGGGGCTCTACGATTACTTCATTAGCAAGTATGGTAGTGAGGATAGCATCAAGTTCCAGGAGGCGAGGAACAACTTTGTCAAGAGTATGGCCGGCTACTCGGTCATCTCTTATCTGTTGAAGTTTAAGGATCGTCACAATGGTAACATCATGTTGGACGAGGCTGGGCATATTTTGCATATCGGTAAGTTTTTTCTTTTCTGTTCTTGGTTAGATATAGATGGTGGGATAGCGACTGACTGAAGTGGATAGATTTCGGTTTCTGCTTCGACATTGCTCCGGGTGGTATCACTTTTGAGAGAGCCCCGTTCAAGCTTACTGCAGAGATGGTCTCGGTCATGGGAGGCACGACGGATTCCCAGGCTTACTTGAGGTTTGAGGAGCTATGTATCAAGGCGTTTTTGGCGGTTAGACAGTATGTCGATAAGTTGGCGCATTGTGTCATTTTGATGTTGGACAGCGGGTAAGTTTATTCTTTTGATAATGGTTAGTTGTGATAGAGCCTAATATGTGCTGCTTTAGATTGCCTTGCTTTAAGCCTGAGACTATTCAGAACTTCAGAGATCGTTTTGTGTTGGAGAAGAGCGAGAGGGAGGCTGCGGATTACGTGAGGTATCTGGTCAAGAAGAGTTATAGCAGTTTGTCGACTGGACAGTATGACAGGTTCCAGCACTTGACGAACGGTATTCCCTATTAAGAGGAAGTCTTTGGGATGGAATGAGTATAGACAACGGGGCATGGCATTGGGATTCACTTGTATACCACAAAAGTATCTGTATTAACAGGCATTTCTTTTATTTTTCATTTACTGTTATTATTTGTTAGGCTCTTAGCGATATCTAGATAGAAATTTATTGTAATCATTTTTACCTCTAGCCACTATCTAGCTCTTCTCCAACCTCTCCCTCCTCTGATCCAACGCTATCCTCGTAGCCTTGACAATCTCTACATGCTCAACAGCATGTATCCTCTCCTCCACCCTCTCTAGCGTATCCCCCTCCACAAACGGCACCTCCCTCACCACGATCGGCGTCCCCCTATCCACCGCAGTGATAACATGATGTATCATGACACCAGTCTTATCGATCTCGCCCCTCTCCCACGCCTCTAAAGCTCTCTCAATTGCCCCGGCACCATCAAAGCACCCCGGCAGCGCCGGGTGCAAATTAATAATGTCGACACCCGCCCCCTGCAGCGGGCCCAGGCATGTCGGCGACAGGATGTGCATCCACCCCGCACACACCACCATGTCCGGCTTGTGCTTCAGTATGTGGGCGGCCAGATCGCGGTCATAGGCTTCGCGCGCGGCCTCCGTGGTCGGGTGCTTCTTCTTGTAAGGGACGAGGTTGTGGTATGTGGTTGGGATCCCGGCGTTTGCGGCGCGCGTGAGGCCGTAGGCGGCTTTTTTGTTGGAGATGACGTGGGTAATGGTGGCCGAGAGGAGGGGCGGTGTGGATTTGGTTGCGTCGATGAGGGCTTGCAGGTTGCTGCCGGAGCCGGAGATGAGGACGAGGAGGGTTGGTGGTGCCATTGTGGTGGGTGGTGGGTGAGTTTGAGCGGAGGTGAAGTTTTGGGGACTCGAGGTCGGTGGTGAGGTAGACTCGTATGGTATGGTACGGGTGCCCCACTATGTATGCAGCTGGGATGGGTTGGGCCCCGCGTTTGGAGAGTTTTTTTTAAACCCTGCCCTGCGTTCGGAGGGGCCCTAACCCTATGTGGGGTGGTGAGGATTGTAGAGCCGCAACCTTATTTTGACAGCGGCGAGTGAGAGTCTGTGCTTGGGTGTGGAGTGCCCCCGGGGAGAGAGTATATACATATCCAAGGAATTGGTTTCACGTTGAGTGCCTTGTACATGACGGGTTAAGTATGTAATTGTACTTATGGGTATGGTTAATGCCACCGGTTGTGGTTGGGCATCAGCAGGTTGTAGGTGCTTGTCAGTTGGGGCGTTTGGGCCGTCTTTCGATGTCCAAATATTGGGTATTTGGTGTTGACGAAATTTAGTGATACTAATCTGAATCCTGGTCTTGATCTAATACTTGATTAATTGAGTGATCCCAATCGATCAAAACACATCACTATCAGTGGGTCATGGTGGAGGAGGGAAGCACACTACTACCGACGTACTAGTGCTAATGGTATTGTAACGGCGTTAGAAAATCATCTACCATCTACCATTTCCGTGGTCTAATCAGCTGAAGTGTCGCCCAGAGGGGCCGAAGTCGATAGTTTGAACCTCCCAGACTTGGTGGGAAAATATACACCGTGTGACTGGGCAAAGGAGCAGAGCGGGTCGCCTCTCCTTTTTGCTGCTCCGTTCATTCCCTTGGGGCAGAGTATCCTTTTCTTTTACCCCATTTTTTTTTTCCTTTTTTCTTTTTTCCGGAAACTTTGAATGGTGCCTATGGATTTCTTGAAGGTGATTGATTGATAATTCATCAATTGTATACATAGTGGCTCCAGCCTTGAGGGTCGTACATGTAGATATTGCACCACCCACACCAGCAGGCCCCAGAAAGGGAAGAAAAATGACTAGAAAACGGTGCTATATCTTCCCCAAATTCATCTAGTACTAATGCAGAAAGTAGGGAATACTGACAGCGAGGATTACGCGGGTTGTGTTGAGTCATATAATATCACTCGCATTCAAGATCGCTGTTTGTTCCCGGAGTCTGCGTTCTGGTATAAACAGACCTGCCTATTTATCGTTGTCCACACCATACATGTATGTTAATAGCATTTTGGCTAGTTTGGGCTCATCATCTAACCGCAACAGCACGCGAACCCATCGCATCTCGGGCAATAACGTCTCAAGAGGGAGTCAACCTGTAGTCTTTACCCCGAAGCCGTCATCCCACAAACATATGGAAAAGGTCTAGAACGACACAGTTTTTCGGTATAAGTACATACTCTAAAATAACACATATATGATGCAAAGGACAGCTCGTCATGGAAATTCTACTCGACCTTACGCTAAGCGAAAAAAAAAAAAAGAAGAAAAGAAGACATTTTACAAAAGGTACTGCAGTGACTTATTGATGAATTGTGCACTACTACCCCCACCCCTGGTTTGAACCCAGGACCTTTGGCATCCTGAGCGCAAACACGCGGTGTCTAACCCGACGGGCAGTCTAACCAACTAGACCACCCGCCCATGGTGGCTACTGCGCTGGAAGTGGTACTTGAGCCTTGGCGGTGTGCCAAGATGAAGTAGAATACATGTACCTAGCCCTTTGATGCCAGTGCTCGTGTGGCCATCTCATGTGTTGTAGAGTACGTCTACTTGTACCGAAAACTGTGTCACTCCAGGCCTTTCCCGATAATAGCAAAAATGAACATGACCCGTGCATTAATCCATTTCATCTTTAGTCTACCGAGATACCACCATAGATTAAAACTACGGCTGAGAGTGAGAGAAGAGGGTGGGGGTGCGCACTTACCAAAAAACGAGATCAAACGCTGATCATGAAAAATCACTCGCATCTGCCCAGCAGAGAACCGGCGAAATAGTGCGGGTTTTTGATACTGGTTAGATGTAGGAAGAAGCCCAAAGAAAGAGCAAACGCGAGGGAGGGGATGAGGGGGGATGGAGACCGACCAAACCATCACCAGCGCAATGAACCCCCAATCCTCTCCTCCCACTACGCAAAAAAGAGCACGGAAAGAAATCACAGATCCCATAGGGCCTATCTATTCCTCCTTTTATTTTACTTCTCAGGCATACTCCGATAGACTAAAGGGGAGGAGCGTGAACTTACCAAGATAGAAAGAACAAAACCGCGATCAGCATTGTGTTCAATCATGGTCGATCACTCGTTATACTAAGTTATAGGCTAAGCTGGTTACAGGTCGCGCGATGAGCTATTGCTTGTGGGAGATAGCCCTCTTAACGTGTGTTCTCTGTATGGTGAGATTTAGATATATGATAGAATATATGCCCCTTTCTTAGGGAAACTGGGGAGAGCTGCGTGGAAACATCAGAAGAGAGTTACCGTGACTTTTCCATCATAGAAGCATTTGATATATTAACAGATTTAGCAATTATATTCGAGAATTTCTCTGTTCCTGGTCCATTTCCCAGTACTGCGTGATTTGTTCCAGCGTATTTAAATATAGCTATCTTTAAGATCTAGCGTTATTAGCTGATTCTTCTATACAAAAAGCAATCCCCAACCACAACAAAGCAAGTTGTGGCCGCGCACTATATTACCTTCTCCTCCCAATCCAAAAAGCAAAACTTTTAACTAACTAACCTACAAGTCTACTATACACACCCTACTCCACCACCCACTTCCCCGCCACCTTCTGCTGTACGACCTTCCTTGCCGGCAGCGGCCACCCAAGCTCACTCCTCCCCACCGCGCCCCCCATCCTGGGTATGACCCACACCTCCCTACTATTCCCCCCCGAGCCCTCCACCACTTTCGGCGCCACGCTCTCTAACGGCTTCGAATACGACAACAGCGGCGTGCCCTTCGCCAGCGCCGCCAGCTGCGTCCCTGTGACGGGCGTCAGCGGCCTCAACCTCACCTTCGCCACGCCCCTCTTCAGCTCGCTATACACCACATACTCCGGATAGCTCTCCTGCTGCGCCAGCGCCGAGCCAGGGTGAACGTACGCCGCAACCTCGGCCATGTTATCCGAGCCGTGCGCCGTCGACGACGCAAACAGCGTCATATATGGCACGTCGCTCACCCGCTTCAGCGACGCCTGGCCAAGCTTGTACGTCGAGTTCGGGAGCAGATCCGCGCGGATGGCGACCTGGTCGATGAAGCCCGCGGCAATGATCTGTTTGATCGCCTTCACCTGGAGCTGGGATGGCGGCGGGATCTGCGGCGAGAAGGGCGCGAGGATGCCCGGTGGGCAGTTTGTACGGACGATGTTTGTGAGCTGTTGCCGGAGTTTTCGGGTCTCCTGCATGGCCTTGAGACGCACAAAGTTGCGTTCGCAGAAGGCTGCGGGTGAGGGCTCATACTCGTAGGCGCAGACGACGGAGAGGAGCTTGAGGGCGTCGCTGGTGGGGTCGAGGGCGGAGAAGGCGCGGTGGGCGCGGTTGTAGGCCTTGCGGCGGGTGGCGCGCTGGTTGCGTTCGTGGGCGGTTTCGACTGCGGGGGGGGCGTCATCGTCGCTGGGGGGGTCGGCGATGTCGAGTTGATGTTCGGGGATGAAGACTTCGCCGACGGTGAGGGCGGCGACGATGGCGATGATGTAAGGGAGACAGCCGTGTTGTTGGCCGATGATGAGGATCTTCGAGAAGCGCGGGGAGAGAGGAAAAACGTTCATTGTGCGGCCAAGCTCTGTAAGCCCGCCTTTGGAGTCTAGAGCTCCAAGATATCCCAGCAGCTAGTAGAACGCGTCAGCAACGAACACACCGTGGGCCATGGAGTATAACAAACCCTCTCAGCCTTCTGCAGACTCGGTCTATCTGGAGGTGTCGGGAAGGGGAAATTTGTGATTGTGTCAATGTTCATACTCTTCATCTGCAGCACAATACCTGCACCTAAAGTCAGCAGATCTCCCAATCATAGGTCATCACTCGGTGCCACAAACATACCCTCAATCGGCATCCTCAATATCTCCGGCTCCGCAAACTCGTCAAAGTCTCTCTCATACACAGCACTAGAATACAGCTTATAGCAGTGTCCCGGCCCCGTTCGCCCAGATCTACCTGCCCTCTGCATAGCACTCGCCTTACTAATCCAGCCGATATCAAAGCTCTGCACCCCCGTCACCTTATCAAAGTTCCGCTCCTTGCTGCGCCCGCAATCAACCACATACCTGATCCCCGGGATCGTGAGCGACGTCTCGGCGACATTGGTCGCAAGAACACACATCCTTCTACCTTCGGGCGCAGGCTCAAACACCTTCATCTGGTCCTTCGTGGGCAGCAGCGAGTACAGCGGGAGCACATGGAGCGGCGCCTCCGTGTCTGTTTCTGCCATCTCCTCGCCGAGATCGTCGTCGTCCTCGTCGAGGATGGAATCGCCATCGTCATCATCATCGCTGCCAGCCTCTTGTGTTGGGCGAGCACCGAACTCGACGTCTTCGGCTTCGACGGCGGCGTCGCGCGCGGAGATGCGCACTTCGGGGGCGGCATTTTCTTTGCTTTTGGGTGCGCCTTCAGAGGCTTTGAAAGGGAAGGTGGTCTTGAGGCGCTTGAGGAGGGTGGTGATCTCGTTCTGGCCTGTCATGAAGACGAGGATGCCGCCGGGGGGGAGACGACGGTGGATCTTGCAGATCTTTTTGCAGGCTTCTTCGACATAGTCGTGGGGGGTGCGGCGGGAGAAGTGGTTGGTGACGGGATGCTGACGGGCTTCGGCTTTGAGGAGCGGTGGAGGGACGGAGAAGAGCTGCTTATTTTCTATAAAGTCGGAGACACGGAGGGTCGCGGACATAATTATGAGTTTTAAAGGCTGGCGGATGTCAGCACTATTTCTTTAGGACTTTGTGGGTTAATTGTACTGACTTTTGTGACTTTGTCTTTCTTGCTCATCTCTTCTCTCAGCTTCAAGACTCTGCTCATGACACCGATCAGGATATCGGTGTTAACGCTCCTCTCGTGGGCCTCATCGATCACCACCGCCGAGTATTTTCTCAGCAGAAAGTCGTCCGCAAGCTCTCTCAGCAGCACACCGTCGGTCATGAACTTGATGGCTGTATCTTTACCCACTGTGCCCTCAAAACGGATCTGGTACGCAACCTTATCCTTCCCCCCCGTGCCCAACTCCGTGCCTACACGGCTCGCCATCGACACCGCCGCAACCCTCCTTGGCTGCGTGACGCCAATCAGCCCCGGCGTCTCACTCCCGGGCGAGCCATACCCGGCCTCATAGAGGAACTGCGGCACCTGCGTTGTCTTTCCACTTCCCGTCTCACCGCAGATGACCACACACGAGTTATTGTGGATTGCCTCCATGATGCGCTGCTCCTCTGCCACCACGGGGAGCCCAAACCGCGTCTGCTGGATCTCAGGGCTGCGGTCAACGGCGATGTAGTAGGCCTTGCGCTCCACGGTTGGGCCCTGGAGCTCGGGCGGCGGTGTCATGTCCTGTTCGCGCGGCCGTGGGATATGTACGTGGACGGCGCTGGGAGGCATATTGAGGAGGTCGGGCATGCTAGTGTCGGCACCGGTGGGGTCGTTTTCTTGTGCGACGGCTTTGACTTGAGCCAGGGCCCAGGACTTGAAAGCGTTGGCTTTGTCGGACTGGCCACGCCTCATGCGGGGGACAGACTCGGCTTCGCCGGAGGAGTCGGACTCTTCTTCTCCAGAGCTTCCAGAACCTGAGCCTGACTCTGAGTCTGAGTCTGACTCTGAGCCCTCTTCGTCTTCTTCAGAGCTGGCATCGGAATCCACCTCTGCGTCGGGCTCGGTCTCTGCAGCGACACTTCCTTCACTGGGCGTGTCCTGGATTCCACCCCACTCTTCCTCAGACTCCTCTCCTTCAGAATCGTCTGCGCCGCTACCATCATTGTCAGAGTCCATTTCCTCGTCTGAATCCTCGCCTTCGTCCGAAGATGCGCCTTCTGCAGCAGCCCGTGCTTTCTGCTCCTCCTCGAGCTCTATAGCCTTGATCATGGCCATCAATCGCTCCTTCTTGGCCTCCTTCGACTTCCTAATCTTCTTTATTATCGGTAGCCCCGTCTCATCGATCTCCAACGGCCTCTTCAGCCCAGACCCCACCTTTATCACCACTGGCTCCGGAACCTCCTCTTTCTCCTCTACAGGGGCTTCCGGCACCTCCGCCAGCACCTCCGGCGCCTCAACCTCCAGCTCGTCCGCATCGCGTATGGTCCTTTCCTCGTAGAGGATCTTCTTATTCTCCTCCATATTGATGCCGAATTTCTCTTCCAGTAATGCCCGCCGCATCGTCTCCCGCTTGCTTTCGCGTGCAGTGCCCATCGTCTTTGTGCTCCGCAGCAGGCTCGTGTCGACCTTGTGCGGCTGGTCCGCCAGCTTCTGGATCAGCTCCACACGCTCCTCCTTGCGCAGCTTGTTCTCAATGTATTTTGCGAGACGCTTAGCCTTCTTGCTGCTCATTTTTGGCTGCTGCTGCTGGGATTGCAGCTCCGCGCGCAGCTCGGCGCGGCGAAGCTCTTTGGCGCTTTTGGACTCGGGGATGAGGATGGAGGCATTGGGGTCTTGTACGGCAGCATCTGTGGCATCGGAAGGGGCGTTCGGCTTTGGCTTTCTGTGCCGTTGCTTGCGGTCGCGGGTCGGTTTGTATTTCGAAACCATGGTGGGGGAGATTGCTGCTGGTGTTGCTGCTGCTGGTGGAACCGTGATATTTTTTTTTGTGGTTTTTGGGTTTGGGGGCCAAGGTGCAGGGGTTGAGAAGAGCCGCAGTGGAGGGGCACGCTAGCCGTGTTGGGGCTGGCGGCTCCTATCGCGGGCTTATCACAAGGAGATTGATATCAAGGTATCAATCAAGGGAATATTACTCTAGAACATCGCCGTTAACTCCGCAGCAGTCAATTCAAAGCGCTCAAAGCAGCGATAGAGCTATGGGTGCAAATGCAAGCAGACGACTCGAGTACATACATACATGTACCTACAGTAAGCAAGCCGTGTGCATTAAGAATAGAGCACAGGTACAGTAAGGTAAGGCATGATGTTGTGCATGTGCCGGTACTTCAATGGCTGACACAAGGCCAAATTAACTACCACCACCAACAAAGATGGGAAGAGTGGAGACGGAGGCAGAGAAGCACCAGTTCAAGCTCCTCTGACGCCCGTGAGCGGCAGTGCTTAAGCATGAGATGACGAGAGAACGGGATGATTGATGCAGCAATGTCAGAGAGACAAAAAGAGGCTCTAACTCGACGGTGGGAATACAGGGCACAGGTCTAGAACACAGGACACGCATCCCATACGATGGCACCATAATAGAGGCTTTTAGTCGGTTGCAACTTTTATTATTTGCATATATAAAAATGCGCCAAGATGCACCCACATATGATAAATTTGTATGTGCAAATAATGAAAGTTGCAACCGACTAAAAGCCTCTAATGAAGCCCTATGCCTGCCTCTACTCCCCGAATTAGAAGGATTTCATAACTAATATACATGTAAATAATATACCTCCATGCAGACCTATGTAGAGATATAGGCACTCTCACTCTCGCCTACGGCAGGTCTGTCACGCACGGTCCCAAACAAACATCCACACACGACATCGCATACTTTAAATTTTTACTTCATCGATAACCAAGCTCCCGATCCCTCCACATTGCTAAAAATTACATACCCACAAGCACAGCTCGCGTTTATCCATATCCTGCATCAATAAATCGATCTGTGTCTGTCTACCAAGTACTACATACATGACACTAATATGTAGCTAGCTCTATCGTAAGTGTAGTGCGCCCTTTTTGTGTTTTTTTGTGTCTCATTCTTTTTCACCTGTATATCTTCTTCAGCACCCCCTTCTTCCCCGCCCTCTGCCTCTGCCCCTGCCTCTGCCTCTGCCTCTCCGCCTTCACCCTGGTCATGAAAGAAACGGAGCACAGGAGAAAAAAAAAGTATAAAAGGCTAATGATCCTTTAGAGAGAAAAAAAGAAAAAGAAAAAAGATGAAGTATCGTACAATATAAGCAGGGATGATAATTGGTGCTTGATAGGATGGGATGGGGGAAATGACAATATTGAGTATAAGACTTTAAAGTAAGTACTTAGGTAGGCCATATAGGTAAAGGTAGGTAAAGTTAGGTGGTAGATGGGTAGATGAGGAGTACACAGAGTAAAATAAAGAGTAAAGACTGGGAAAGATAGAAACCACAACAGTAATAATACTCCCCTCCGTCCCAAACATGTAGAAAAAGGGAATAAAAAGAGAGATCAAGAAAGCGGGCATATTTTTTCCCTTCCCATCATCAAAATCATCATCACCTACTGAGACCATCGATCCTGCTGTAACTGCCGCTACCACTATCCCTTCCCATTGACCTGGACCTCCGGCGCGTCCGGAAGTACATCAATCTCAGTCCTCTGCTGCATGTGGACACCATTCGCCTCTTCGGCGCCGCCGCCAGCATATCCGTTCGCCTTGACCTCCTCCTCGGCGCCGCTCTTCGCCGGCGGAGGCGTGGACTCTGGCAATCTCGATTTATTAACCCTTAGGATGATCCTGAGGCTCTTCTTTGGCGCGCCCTCCTCTTCCTCCTCTTGTAGCGGCCACTCATCCTCCTCGTCCGAGTAATCCTCCGACGCCGACTCGTGATCCCAATCCTGCGTGGCATCGCCGCCATAGCTACGCTCACTGCCGGCGTACGGTGTTGCATCGCCCGTCGCCGTGCCGTTAGACCCGTTGATCTTGAGCTCGCCGTATACTCCCATCGCCGGCTTCCGGATCTGTCTTCCGCTTGCTGTGAAGCGGGGTTGGTGGTCTTCAGTCTCGGAACCAGGCTTGGTGTTGTTGGCGCTGGCAGGCGTATCTTCGTCGTCGCTAGAGAAGGTGTACTTAATACGCTTACCACGCGTGCGCCCTTCGTAGAGGGAGGTGCCGTTGGGCTGCTTGAAGAAGGCCTTTCGCGACTGGCGGTACTCGCGCTTTTTCCGTCTCTGTGTGATCGCTTGTTAGCCTTGCTAGTTAGATGTAGAGGGTAAGACGGATGTGGAGAGGCATACAATCTCGCCCTCTTCAAAGCGCGGAATGGCGCTGAGGATCTTCTCCTTCAGCGCGAGTGCGTGCTTAGTGCCGTCCTCATCCTCGAGCTCTTGCGCGACTGCGCGGACTTCGTCGATGGTACCCGCGACGTTAATCCACGAGACAGTCTTGAGCGCAGGATTGCTTTCCCGGTACAACCTGAATGGAGTATCCTCTGTAGCCGCCGTATTGTTAGAGAAATGTTCTGTGTGAGAGAAGGTGTAATAGAGAAAGATAGGAGGAGAGAGGAGATAAAAACCTCGCCCTTCAATTAGCCAATACCGCCTTTTATCGCCGTCCCGACCCCACGGCTGGACCGATATAGGGATGTTAAGATCGTCCTCATGACGGCTTGATTTGTAAGATTCCGCGACGAGTGCGCGAATGGTTTCCGAAGAGGTTAAGGCCCAGTTTATCAATGCCTTCAAAACCGACAACTACAAGTTCACCCTCGTTAGTAAGCCTGTTGCGGGGCGAGTGCGTAAAAAAATCTCGAATCGACCAAACTCACTCTTTGTGGGGCATCTAAGGCGCTGAAATGGCGACCTCCCGCAAACGGGCTTTTTCCATCCCATGATCTTGGCCATTGGGTGACATGAGCGTGTACAGCCTCTTCGAGTGGACGTTGATAATGGCCGCGCCTACACCACACAAAGTCAGTACCTAACCCTCGACCGCTCCCCAAAAACAAGGGCTGAAAGAAAGAAAGAAAGAAAGAGGGCATCAAAAGAAAGGGAGGACAATAATAATAAATAATAATAAGAAAACTTACTCAACAGGCTTCTTCCTATTCAGCACCAGGCCCAGCAGACGACAGAGCAGTACCTCCACCTGTTCGCTCGGTGTAGAGTCCACAACACCCCTCTCAATGTCCTGGCACCCCAAGTTCGGCACGCCCTTGAACGCGTCCGCGAACCGCGAGCGGAACATGACGATGAACGCCAGCTCGGGGGCGTCCGACAGCGTCGCTACATGAGGCTGTTCCTTGCGTCGCGGTTTTCGGGGAGGCGGTGGTGTGGAACTCTTCCGAGCCTGCTGCTGCTGCTGCTGTTTCTTCTGCTGTTGCTGCTGCTTCTTCTTGGAAATCTTCTTGACGGGGATTTCGGGAGAGGATTGGTCCTCTCCCTCGTCGCCGCTGGATGGCACTGACGAGAGTGGGCTGTCGGAGTCGGAGAGACTCATCAGGGCCTACTTTTTTCTTCTTCTTGGGAGAGAGAGCCGATGTCCTTTCTGTTTTTTTTTTTAGTTTTTGCAAGCGATTGGGCAGATGGACGTGAATGGGCTAGGTAATGTGATGTGACTCGGGAGATATATCGACGCGCAGGTATTTGTTTCTGTGCTTTTCCCACTTTATTTTTTCTTTCGTCAGTGGGAGGCCAAAGGAGTGCAATCTGCTTGTGAAGAAATCTGGCCCGTGGAGAGGTTTGGTTGCGTAAAGTGGTAGTGTAGTAGACAAGTGATGTTCACGCGGAAGAGCAGGGACTTGAGAGAAAGAGGGCGAGAGTTAGAGCGAGCGAGTGAGTGTGCGATGACAACACTGCCTACCAAGAGGGGAAAAGTTGCAGGTTACGGCCGATCAGAACCACAAGGGGAATCACAATTTGTATATATTGGATGCTTTCCTGCCAGCAAAGAAAGTACCGCCCCTTTATTATCTTCATCTTCATCATCTTCTTCTTCTAGGTATGAACAAAACACTCAAGGCCACAACTCTCCTCTAATGAGGTTCTAACTTTGTTCCGTAAAGTTGCCCTTCTGTTCTTTCTCTTCCAAGACACTTAAGGCCAAGGTTCCAAAACCCTACCGGAGCTCCCAGAAACCAACACCCCAAATCTACTGATAAACACTCCCAGAAGGGCAGGCTGCGGCGAGCAAGTGGTGCGCAATCGTCACTGATGGAATGTTTGCATTTGTAGAACTCGTAGCTATTGAGTTGAGCTGCCTGAGTACCCTACTCCAAATGGCGTGCCAACGCAGAACGTGAACCGAACTGAACAGATTCCAAGAAGTGTGATTCTGTCGCACAACGCAAACCTCAATTGGAAGTTCTGAAACTAGGTTGACCGAATCACCGTTGCAACATGAACACTTCCATATCGCCGCCTTGCTATGAAACCTCCTTGCCTTCCCAAAACTTCGGACCTAAAAAAGTCATTAGAAACAAATAACATCATAGGCATGGCTCGAAATGGACGAACGAAAAAAAAGGAAAGAAAGGAAAAGAAAGTGTGACCCTCTCACCAAAAATATTCACAGTCTCGACAAATCTGGAATGATAGCAAAGCACAGAGCTGTTCTGTTCCCAGAGATGGAACTTATAACGCCAAATTTTTGGTAATTCACTGAATGAATCCCGAATTTTAGGGATATTTGGAGCGGCTGAGGGTCCGAGCGGCCGGTAGCTATCGAGCTCACAAGCCACTGAAAAACCACACCTTCACTGAGAAAATGCACATCACCAGAACATAGCCAAAAGGAATCATTTCTCATCCAGGCAAGGGGGAGAAAAGTCGCCATGTTCTCGCTGTCCAATTCGAAAGAATGGTGGTGAGGCTGAGCCAACAGAAGACCTATCGCGAGCGGAAACGACGTAATTCCGTCAACGAAGCTTCTAGCTGTCAAATTTAACATTATAATCCGGGCAGACAGTTAACCCCACTATTTGAACCCCAGTTTCAGGTCCGACGATCTTATCCGGGGATGGAGGTCCAAATCGCCAACATTCAAAGCCAACTGACACAAATTTGACTGTAGCGCATAGTTAATTGACTGCAACTGAACGTTAAAATTGAAAGCGTTGAGAGCTGATGGTGTTGAGTCCAACGGAGGGCCGGTGGAAGGCGCGTCTGCGAAATCCGAGTAGTGAGATGGACGAAGGAGGTTGGAGAAGACGAGCTTGGCAAATTACCATCGTGTGGTGTGGTGTGTGGCTGAGTATGTTTCACAAGCCACCGGCTCCATGCTTGACAGCTCCATATGACGTCATAGCCGTTACTTACGACTGCCCAGACTCCAACTTTGACGATAATAACTCTTGCTTCTGGTTTCTATGTCAGATAAGGAACTGTTAGATATAAATTACGATGGCTTCTCTTCCTCTTAATCTTCAAAATCCTTACACCCAAAACCCACCAAAGAATTTAGAACGTGAACTAACAAACGCCACCTTCGTCACAGTATTATCGCATCATGGTTCATCACCATAACCCTAATCATCCTCAGGGCGTAGAAGAGTAGGTTTGTTTCCAGCTTATTTGTTACCCCGATTCTAAAATTCTACAAGGCCTCAATCCTACGACTGGGCCCAAATATCAGATAAAGGCATCATGGCTCGATTAGTCTTACCATTTTTCTCCACAAAATATAAGACAGATGTGACAATACACTGCCTCCTGAAGGCGCTTTCAACCTCTGTTTATACAGAAGACGAACACCAGCTTCACAGCGAGGAATCCCACTCCTTAATCCGTCACCAACCACAAAAAGGTGACGGTTGGTCATCACCAGAGGTCAAGAGACAGTTCAGGCTTGATAGTTTTTTCTCGTTATGTATGCCTCTAATTGGACGATATTTGCATCTTTGATAGCTAAATACTTCTCCTTCCAGATCATGCGCATTTCCAGAGAGCAGCACCATTGCTATTTCAGAATCTACGTGAAAATGTGTTCAAACTATCAGAGGAGCACTACCAAAAACAATTCACCAAGAAGCTCCGACCAGTTGACGGCCTCGGTTTTAGTGGCTCGCTGTTCTTCTATACGGATGACCGAAGCTTTATAGTAAAGTCAATTGGCCGAAGATTCGAATATATGTTCCTATACGAGACTTTACTTGAACCACTTGGAAAATATTACCGTGAAACACCCAGCACTTTGTTATCCCAGGTGACGGACGTTCTTTACAGTTTCGAACACCGCCTTGGTAGCTACTTTGGTGTATCTCCTTCACACTATATCGTCATGACAAACGTGCTTGGGGGCCTCGACAAGGAGAAGGGGTGTAAAAAGTGGGACTTGAAACCACAGAGCTTCTTTGAACCGACACGAGACCTAGTCCCGGATGAATTGAAGACAGAAGCCGCAAAGAGCGGGCTAGCGGATGAGTTGGATGAGAAAATAGTATTGAGCCGGAGACAAAAGGACCAATTGATGTAAGACCCCTCCCTCCATCCCCACATTTCGAGAATCTGGTTCTGGTTTTCTAACTACCGCCGCCAATAGGTATCTCGTGGAACACGATACCGAATTTCTCTCTAAAATGGAAACGATCGACTATAGTCTACTCCTAGGGCGGTACCCAATCGAGATGTTCCACGACAAACCTGACCCGCACAAACACCCCGACCCATTGGTGATTCCCGGAAAAGACGATTTTGTTCGTGGGGTGAGGAGTCCGGATGGAAAGTGGGTGTATAAAATGTGTATACTTGATTTCTTCTGGAATGTGCAGCAATTGCATCCGAAGATTATCAAGGCTGCTGGTACGGCATTACCGGAACAGACGGTGACAACTGAGCCCGCTAGGTATCGCAAAGAGTTTTTGAAGTATGGCCCCAAGTTCAATCCTTATTTGGCAAAAACAATACTAATTGTATAAAGGATGTTGGATGAGTATATCGAGGTCTATGAAGAACAGGATTCTGAGTTGTCAAGCTCGGATTCGGAGTAGCTACGTAGAGCTGGCTGTAGCATTTATCTTTCTCCCTTTCATTTGTACCTACGGGTTTATCTAGAATATGCCGTATTTTGTATTTTTATTTGTAATGGAGCTGAAACCAATTCGACCTTTACCTCACCTCGCCTATGATTCTTTGAAGCTTCCTATTTCCTATCCGCTAGAGACCCACAAGCCTCTGGCTGAACATCTGGTGATTGCCAGCAACTACTCTCATATCTTCTGCTGTTTGTTTACAAGTGACAACAACGCTTTTCGCCCAGTCCCAGCAGTCCCATAGCCATGCGGATTAGGAACTTGACTGGTGTTGCATGCGGAGTGTTGCTCCGGCCCATCGATAGGGTTAGGGGAAGAACGTGTGATACCATCCCTGGAATCTAGATCTTTCCTCACCGCCAAAAAAGTCTGCAAGGCCGATGATCGTGAGTTCTCGTAGGCAATAATAAATAAATTCACATATTTATCCTTCTCTTCGCAAAAGGTTAGCATCACATGTCGATGCGAGATGAGGAATAGGCAGGATAAGAGAATGGTTTGTTGAAGTGGCGGACACGAGAATTCAATGATAAGAGATGGTGCTTGGATCTCTTGTTTGCTCGAAAAAAGAAAATGTGCAAGGAGGTTTTGAAGAACCGACAAAGGGAAATTCGGCTGTTGCGCCAGAAGTTGCGTTCGAGCCAGGTGATCCACTTTCACCCTCATCCTGGGAAACCTTCCACCTCCACCTCCAAAAGCCACTTAACCCCAAGGAATTCAAAATCATTTTGATATGTGTCCTTTGGTTTGCCGACTGGCCTCAAGGGTAATGAAAGGGTAATGAATGATAGAGATATCGCAGGATTTAGAGATGGTCGCCCTGATATTCCTCCGAAAGAGCTCTCGTGACTAACCAAATACACGTATGTATCTACATGCAGTTACCATGAATTTCGGTTTCCTGGCCCCTCTGATACGCTGTTCCCCTGATATTTAAACATGACCATGGAAAGAGAGTAAACAGCAGCAAAAAAAAGGGGGGAGGGGAGGAAGAAGAATGATTTTCGCTGCAAGTGCCTTGCTAGAAAAAATACCCGATTCCGAGGGTGTAATTTTTCCAGTTACCAGGTTAAACTCGTGATCACTCACTGGTGCATTAATTCGCCATCACGGAATTTTGACATGAAGTCTTGGAGATTAGGTTCTCTGCAGCCGAAGTCGCCTTGGATAGGGGAGGTATCATAAGCTCAGACAGGGTACCGTACCAACAAGAGAGTAAGACAACCACAACTACATTTAGGGAATCTAGATTGTATTTAAATCCACAAAAATAAAAAGTAAAAGTATAGAACTAGAGGTCCAAAAAGATTATCAAAACTTAAAGTATCTACATCTACACAAGTATCTGATCAGGATGAGCCTGAAGAGAATTGATATCAACGGCCCAGCCAAGGGGAGACGTCGCTGCATGAAGGAAAGCGATCTTGATTCTGGGGGAGGACCCGTGGTTGAGGCTCTGCGCTCCCCAGCAGCAGCCCTGGGCCGGAACGCAAAGCCCATACAACGTAACGTAGTGCAGTAGTGTGGGTGTGTGGCTATCTCGAAACTTTGGGCTTCGCGGCTGCGTTCCATCTCTGTGGAGTTCCCACCCCAAAATTCCCCCAGAGGGGGATCTCGTTAACCGTCCTGCAACCCGCCGTTGGGCCTGGTCTGTCTTGTTCGCTGGTTTTCTTCTTTCCCTTGCCTTTTGTCCGCACCCTCATTATCGCCATTCTTCATCATCGTTTCTCTTCATATTCATCTCAGAGAACTTCCCCCCACTAACCCACCATCGCCCTTTTCATACCCCATCGTACCGTCATATCTTGCGTATTTGGTGTATCAGCCAAAAAGAAATCGAGCTTCGGGGAGAAAAAAAAAAGAAAAAATCTCTCTCCGAGGGTACCCCCCCAAACCACCCCCTCCCCCAATCTTCACATCGAGAAGAAAAAGAGAAAAGAAGCAAAGAAAGAGGAAAAAAGGATTCAGTCTCTGGATCCCCCGCTCTTTCTTACGAACTCTAAACCGCTACTCTCTTCTCAATCTTTAGTAGCTATCGTTTATATTTTTCTTTCTGTTTGCCTTTTCGCTGCAGAATTCACGTAGCCGGTTTTTGTCCCTCCCACCGTAAGACGCGCCAGTTCCCTTCGCTACAAACAGCAGCAAACTTTGAGGGTGGTAGTGGTGCCAGTGTTATTTCTGTGTTGGCCTTCTATGGGGTTTTGTCGTTCATTGTAAAACCAGAATCATGTCGGGAAGTCAGCATCACTCCCCTTACAACTCCAATCCTTCCCCCAATTTGCCATACCGGCCCTCCTTTTCGCCAACGGAACAACAACACCAGATTCCGTACCAGAGTCCTGCCCTTCACGCCCCTCCACATCAACCCACAAACGGCCATTCCACCACTCCTTTACCACCCTTAAACTCCACGTACGGGACTGGGACTCGCTCTGGCTATTATGATCCGGTAGACCGCTCGGGGGATATGAACTCTAATAGCTGGGCCTACCAAAACAACGGATACGATAGGAGACCTTCGATCCAATCCCAACCTGTAAGTAAACGTTGGCGCCTTGTGTGTGGTGTCAAGCCTCCCATACTTTTGTTGACTTTTAAAGACGCGAGAACAACGTTATAGCTACGGTGGTGATTCTACGGTCGATCGCTCTCACGGAGGTCCGCAGTCGCCAGCTCATCTTGTCGATCAAAGCTCAAGGCTGAGCTATCCCCTACCCTCACCATCACCAGTTACAGGACGAATGGATACGGGGAGCATTCAATCTGATTTGAGGAGAACTTCTATGGCATCTAGCGTGCATCATTCCGACTACGCAGGAACCCAGCCTGAACCAAGTTCGCCCACAACGGTAGGTCGCCAACTTGCAATCCTCAAAGATGACTACTCACATAAATAACAGAAAGCTACCCCTGTGCGGCGCGGCGGCGCAATGTCTATATCTGCCCTCCTTTCCAACGCCGACGAACCTGCCAACGATAATCACAACACAAACGCTCGCGCACCTCAACCGTCTAAAACAAATTCTATAGATCGCGTCATCCGGCACAGTCCTGAATCAACCACAAAATTGATCGCACGACAAGGCCCAGCTGCTCGGACCACTTCAACTTCTTTCCATTCTATAGACAACGAGGCTGTGGATATGGAACCAGGGACCAAGGGTAGCGGCAAGAAAAATAGTTCGTTTAGGGACTTCAAGTACCATGACTCAATGAATCTAGTCGATAACGATCCGGATAAAACAGATACCGAGGTTGATGATGATGACACTTTCGCGGCCGAGAGAGTGGAATATCTAAAGAATTCGCGAAAGCGGCAGTTAGAGATTGAAGATCAAGAGTCGGAGAGGCGAAAGGTTGATACTGTTCCCCTTTGTTCCGGCAAGCTTTGCGCTAACTATTATAGCGACGTCGCGTTATTTACCAAAACAAGCTTCACTTCCAACTCGACAGCCACGCCAAATCATCACGTGACCGCGCACGCCAAGTATTCTACGAAGAGGCAATGGAGCAGGTAATGAAGAGGGAGGAGGAAGATGAAAAAGAACGAAAGAAAGAGCAGCAGAGGAAGCGTCGGAGGGAGAAGGCTGAGGTGGAGAAGCGGGCAAAGGCAGAAACAGCAGTAAAAGCAGCACAGGAAGCGGCGGAACGAGAGGCCAACGAGAAACAACATAGAGACGAAATTGCTAGACAGAGGTCTGCTGAGAGAGCCGCACAGATGGAATTGGATGGGGCACTTGGTCTCGACGCTCAAGATTCTGATGCTAGTAACGCCTTTATGATCATTGATGAAGATGGTGGGAAATTGAAACGTAGAAAGATCGCGAAGAAACGGCCATCGAAGGAAAACAAAGAGGAAATAAAAGAAATAAAAGAACCAAAACCGATTAAAGAGGTGGTTAAAGAAGAATACGTTCCGCATGCCTCTAAGGGTTATGTTCAAATTTACGAGCAAATTTGGAAGGATATTGCCAAAAAGGACATTCCTAAGGTACATAGGATCCAACAGACCTCACTTTCTACCAGGCAATCAAACCTTCGAAAAACAGCTCAACTTGCATCGAAAGAGGCTCAGCGGTGGAAACTTCGAACCAACAAGAATGTCAAGGACACCCAGGCTCGTGCAAAGAGGTGTATGCGCGAGATGATGTCTTTCTGGAAGCGTAATGAAAGGGAGGAACGAGATCTGCGTCGTCGCGCAGAGAAGGAAGCAATCGAACGTGCAAAGAAGGAAGAAGAGATGAGAGAGGCCAAACGACAAGCAAGGAAGCTCAATTTCTTGATCTCTCAAACCGAACTCTACTCTCATTTCATTGGGAGAAAAATTAAGACAGATGAAGTGGAGAGATCAACAGACACAGTTGGGGCGGAAGGTGGTGCCGAAACTGTCAAGCCGCCAGTCCGGACACCCGGAATGCCGCATGTGGCCGGTGATAATTCCGGGAAGGCCGCTGCAGTTACAAACTTTGAAGATCTGGATTTCGATGCGGAAAGCGACGAGGCACTCCACCAGGCAGCAATGAATAATGCACAACATGCCATCCAAACTGCTCAGGACAAGGCCCGTGCGTTCAACAACCCTGAAGGGACCGACGTTGCAAATCTCAACTTGGATGATGGCGAAATGAATTTCCAGAACCCTACGAGTCTCGGTGATATCGATATTGAACAACCAAAGATGCTTAATTGTCAGCTCAAGGAATATCAGTTGAAAGGTTTAAACTGGCTCTGCAATCTGTATGAGCAAGGTATCAACGGAATTCTCGCGGATGAGATGGGCCTTGGAAAAACTGTTCAATCTATCTCCGTGATGGCTTATCTTGCCGAAGTTCACAACATTTGGGGTCCGTTCTTAGTCATCGCACCCGCATCAACCCTTCACAATTGGCAGCAAGAAATTGCACGATTCGTACCCCAGCTTAAGGCCCTTCCATACTGGGGAAGTGCAAAGGATAGAAAGGTTTTGAGAAAGTTCTGGGATCGAAAACAACTCACTTATACTAAGGACTCCCCGTTCCATGTTCTCATTACATCATACCAGCTTGTTGTCCAAGATACGCAGTACTTCCAGCGAATGAGATGGCAATATATGATTCTGGACGAGGCGCAAGCTATCAAGAGTTCTTCTAGTTCTAGGTGGAAGGCCCTGTTGGGATTCCATTGCCGTAATAGATTGCTACTAACTGGTACCCCAATTCAGAACTCTATGCAGGGTATGTTCTCTTTTCACTTTGTATTCAATCGGATATTAACCACTTTTAGAACTATGGGCGCTGCTACATTTCATCATGCCAAGTCTTTTCGACTCCCACGATGAGTTTAGCGAATGGTTCTCCAAAGATATCGAAAGTCACGCCCAAAGTAATACACAGTTGAATGAGTCCCAACTACGCCGTCTGCACATGATTCTTAAGCCTTTCATGCTTCGTCGTGTCAAGAAGCATGTTCAGAAGGAACTAGGGGATAAGATTGAAGTTGACGTATTTTGCGACCTGACATATCGCCAGCGTGCAATCTACAAGGGTTTGCGTGACAAAATTAGTATAATGGACCTCATAGAGAAGGCCGCTTCCGGTGGAGACGAAAATACTGCAACTTTAATGAACCTTGTCATGCAATTCCGAAAGGTTTGCAATCACCCTGATCTTTTCGAAAGGGCAGATACAAGGTCACCATTTTCTTTGACGCAATGGGCCGAAACAGCCTCATTTTTGCGGGAGGGTCCCGTTATCGATGTTGCATATACATCAAGGAATATGATAACCTACTGTGTTCCTGCATTGGTTTATCGCGAGGGTGGGCGGCTAGATTTGCCAGGACCCGATTCAAATCATGGCAGCCGAAAGTTCCAGCTATCTAATATTTTGAATATCTGGAAGCCAGATCATATCCATAAATCAATTAGATCTGATAGGAACAGTGCCTTCTCATGGCTTCGATTTGCCGACACCAGTGCAAGCGAAGCATCAGCAGCGTTTCACAAGAGTCAATTCGACAACTCTTTAACTTTGCGGACAAGGCGAAATCTAAGCCAGTTTTCCACCGTTTACGACGAAGAGAAGCCATGGATTCCATCTCATGCGATGTTCCTCATCTCAGAACTAGCAGACAAGAGACCTGCAGCGGAGGTTACTGTAGAAGGTCATATGGCTGCGTTACTTAATGTGTCTACCAATGTATTCCGCGAATCCAGAATGCATTGCATGGAGCCGTTATCATACCCGGCCGCCACTGCGCCACCGATAGCCCTACTTTGCTTGAATCAAGGTGCTGTGATTGAACAGGAAACTCACCTCTTCAACCCGCGCGTTCGAAAGATCCTCTACGGCCCATCGATGCCTGAGGAAAAGCATCTCTTGGAGAACCATGTTGAGCCCGCTGACTATCCTCTTTCTAAGGCATTACCAGCTCCGTCTTCGGAGAAGGCAGGCTACGCTCGTATTCAGGTTCCGTCTATGAGGCGCTTTGTTAGTGACTCTGGGAAACTTGCAAAGCTAGATGCTCTCTTAACAGAGCTTAAGGCTGGCGGTCATCGTGTTCTTTTATACTTCCAGATGACTAGAATGATGGATCTTTGTGAGGAGTATCTTACCTATCGCCATCACAGATATCTTCGGTTGGATGGGTCCTCAAAGCTCGAGGATCGTCGTGACATGGTAGCGGCTTGGCAAACCTCTCCCGAGATATTCATCTTCATTTTGAGTACTCGTGCTGGTGGCTTGGGTATCAATCTTACCGCTGGTGCGTTTATCTCCCTTCTTTAGCTTTATATAATACTAACTTTTGATACAGCCGATACTGTCATCTTTTACGACAGCGATTGGAATCCTACAATCGATAGTCAAGCTATGGATCGTGCCCATAGATTGGGTCAGACTAAACAAGTCCGTGTATTCCGTCTCATCACCCGGGGAACAATTGAGGAGCGAATTCGAATGCGTGCTCAACAGAAAGAAGAGGTAGGATTGCTCTTACGTCTTTGATATGATTAATCACCCACACTAACATCGGTGTAGGTTCAACGTGTCGTCATTCAAGGTGGTGACCCAGGTGCCAAGAAAAATGTTGACTTCAAGGGCACTCGAGAAGTTGCCACTTGGCTCTTTGATGATGATGATGCCGAAAAACTAGAGAAGACCCTGGCGGAGAAAGAGCGGGAAGCAGAAGAGGCTAAAGCCAAGGGAGGTGCGAAGAGAGGCAAGAAAAAGAAGGCCGCCCCATCAGCTATGGAGGGTACCAAAGCGATAGATCTCGAGGATCTGTAAGTTCTTTAGACTTCCCACAACCCATTCACAGTTTATTAACGATTTATTAGATATCACGAAGGGGAAGGGAGATTTGACGATAGCGGAAAACCCAGTGAAGCTGGAACCCCAGCTGCTTCAGGTGCGCCAATCTCGTCGAAAAAAAGAGGGCCAAAGGGTGGCAACAAAAAGAAATCCACCCAAGAGAGACTTAATATGATCGATGGGGTTACGACCAACAATAGAAACGGAGATAATGCGTAATTCTAGGTGTTTTTTTTTTTGTAAAGTATTTTCTTTTCTGGAAGGCTGGTGGAAGTAAATTAGATCTTTCCTTTTTTCCCCCCCTCTACCCACTCTCGCCGTTACTTCTTTTACTCTGTTTTATTGGAAAAGGGTGGTTATTTTTTTAGTGATCGGGCTTCAACTATCTAGGCATTTGGTAGTCGTTTCCTCTTTGTGGTGCATGCAGGTCCCCTCCTCCCCGATGTTCTTATTTCTAATGTTTTCTTTCTGTTTCCCTTTGTATCATGGTTGGGATTCTCATCAAAAGGCTCTTGATAGGATGGAGCTAGTGTATTGTACAGGTAAAAGGCGCTGGCTTGGAAAAATATATATCCAGTGATGCTGGGATAACTGCAGAATGGAAATGATGTGCCCATAGTGTATAATGTTGGGTTTTCGGAACCGATGAACCGGGTTCGGCTTCTGCAGTTGAGGAGGGTTCCTTCATCTGGCATATTTATTACGAGAATAGATAACACCTATTGGGGGATCTGCTCTGTATGTGGTGGTGGGTGTGTCTGCCAAGCCTTGACTAGCGTTTATTGTAAGTGTCAATGATCAATTTACCGAAATCCTATTTGAGGCGAACCAATGAATTTTCAATCGGAGGCCTTCAACAGAGTCCATGGCAGTAAAGCAGAATTCGAGACGGGCTAAGATGACACGTATGGAAGTCACTGTCAATTACACATCGTTCAAGAGGAGGAAGAATAAGTCTTGTCCTAAACAGTACCATAATCCTACCCAGGGCCACAGGCATTACAGGCCCAGCTGAACGACTTGACAGAGCATGCAACGATTCTTGCATAGGAAACTCGAGATACCCGCTCAGGTATCTGAATTTAAACTTTCGGCCGGATTCCCTAACGAGGCTATGGGAATTACCTAGAGAGGTAATGGACTGAACATTCGCACTATGTATTGCGACGCTCACCCGAGCCTAATATTATGCAAATAGCTGTAAAGGTACTTGTTACGGTATGCGTATAGTCAACTGAGTTCATGTAGTCTTTTACGAAATTTACAGCGCCCTGGGCTCTGATCACAAGCGTTGAATGAGATATGAGCAGTATTCATTCTCTCACGGCGGCAACAGAGAATTTCAATCAACTCCCACCCGCTTTTCCCTTAACATAGTGGTCTAGGAGTTCCCTCGCGAGTGAGGTTGCATGATCGATGCTGCCAAGACTGCTTCCCCCACAAAATCAGAGACTGCTTCTAGGGCACAAACCCTAGTCACCCACGACCCGCCCACCTCGCATAGCAACATCATACGAAATTGAACACCCCAACATCACGACCGAAGACAACACTCTCGAAACCCAACGATCGAGCGACACACCCAATAGTCTAGCCATGCCTGTATGTTGCTCCCCTCTGAGATTCCATCAAAGCTATCTCCATCGTAAGGTCCGGGATTTGATTTGCTGATGGTCGGGGTTTTGCTTCAATAATAGAGTCACAAATCTTTCCGTACCAAGCAGAAGCTTGCCAAAGCGCAGAAGCAGAACCGTCCCATCCCCCAATGGATCCGTCTCCGAACCGGAAACACCATTAGGTCCGTCCGATAGGCACCCCACTCCTCTTTGCCCCCGCCCTACGGCCGCCGTTGGATTATACTTGGAATGGAATACTGACGAGGCTCTTCCGGTAAATAGGTACAACGCTAAGCGCAGGCATTGGCGTAAGACCCGCATCGGCATCTAAACGGATCGCCCTTGCTCTTTCTTTCCCATTGTCTCATTTTCTTTACCGGCGGAAACAAAAAAAATACAACAAACGGCTGGTTTTGTCTTTTCGCTCTTGGGGTTACGGGTTGGTCGGTCGGTCGGGCTTTCTTCTGCTTTTCTTTTCTCTCGCGGTCGGGCTTTGCAATAATGGGGGGAACGGCATGAACATAGGACGGGAGGAAGGGGGAAAAAGATCTGAGCTCGGGCGGAGGAGGAGATGGGGAGGCTTTGTTCGCTGTCTTCTCTGTCTGCCACTCGCGAAAATGTTAACCTCAAAAATTAGAGAAATTTCAAGTCTTCTGCCTGCAAGCTGTTTCCGGTGCTTCCTTTCTTGAAACCGTTCTGGGGTAGGCGTTATTTGAGGTTCCAATATGAGAGTCTTGTTTGGGTTGGGTTTGATTCTACGCCATCTTTTAGGGATATCTTACCATTCCACCATATCTGTGTAGAAAAAGAAAAAGAAAAATCCTAATTATGACTTAAAACATTCTCCAAGTGTTGACTTTTCTCTCAGATTACACTTTTGCTTTCTTATCCCATTTGCAGTATATTTCCAGTTCATTTCGCACTTTACTCGACTCCAAATAAAAACTCAGCCAAGGCTTCCAATTCATACAAACAGTTTCTTAAATGTCTCAAATTTATTTAATGGATACTTGAATGCTACAAAGTAGAATGTTCTTTACTATCTCAAGACCTTATCGCGACGTCATCAACGAATAAAACGACATTTACAGGAGCTAACATCAAAGTACAAGCACACCTACTATGAAAATTGTATGCTGCCATCCTCCAGTACCTGGCCTCTACCGTATATTCTAATTTCATTCACCATCTACATGTGCCTGTAGTTACTGTTTATTACGAGAACGCAGTATTGACGGTCGACTACTCTAGTCTAGGAGCAAGCTGATCGTGAGCAACTATTACATAATGGGCAAGGCGCAGCTACTTCACATGGCCAAGATACCAGGCTTGGCCGAGTGAGCGAACATGACCCGAGGGACCGTTTCATTGGAGTAAAGGTGCAAACTACAATCCAACTTCGACCCATGGCTGTATCCCAACACCAATAGTACAATATACTTATCCGTTAGCCCTGACCGTGGGTCTCCTGGCGGTCTGGCGGGCTCGCTGGCTCGCTAGATTGAGATGGCCGATGATGATGGAGCCCAGACTTAGGCAGTGGCTTCATGCTTTGGTAACTTTATCATAATAAAAGCTTTCTGATATGATGTATGTTCTCCTTGCTATTCCTCTACTATATTTGCCTTCAATCGCAATTGTTAAGTGAAAATGTATATAGACACATGTACTCTGGCTTCATTCCAGAAGGAATACATAACCCACCACCCTTTCCAATACCCAAACTACAGAAAGAAAGACAAAAAGAAGGAGGCAAAGGAAATCAAAATGAAATGACATCAATATATCAATTCATGGTTTTACAAAAAGTGAAGTAAGGAAAAGGAGGGAACCTAGACCCTAGACAGAATCTCCTTGACCAGACTACTACATTAATCGTGTTTTAAAAGGAAACATACGTACCGTATTTAGATCATGTACCGGTGGTCATAGATACTTTATTGGTTTTGAAGCAGCGCTACCATGTCAATATGTCCACCTAATACCGCTGTCTGGAGCGCTGTTCGGCCATAGTGATTCACCGCATTGACGTCGGCACCCCCTTCGAGAAGCAACTTGGCCATTTCAACATGCCCACCTTTTACTGTTGTATAGAGAATATCCCTGCTATAACTGTTCCTTTTGATATAATTAATCCGAGACAGAGTTTTTATAGTCCCTAAATCGCCGGCTACTAAGGCCGTATCAAAAAACTCATCAAATAGACTACGGTCAATGTCAAGTTCCTGTTTAAGTATTAATACGAACAGGCTATATCCCTCCTTAAGTGCACGTTGTAAAATATCGGCAATTTCGGTCTTTAGGAAACACTTATGCAAAAGGGCTTTGGAGCTCGACCCTCCTCCACGATTTATTAAGGTATTAATAGTCCGAAGACTGACTCCCATGCCGCAAGCAAACATCTGACTTCGTAGAATCTCGGGTTCGGTCTTTTGTTGGTCATATATCACTCCATTGGATGATTGAGGTAATTCGAGTAACCATTCGCTCTTCATGGCATTTGCCGCAGATGGTCGGGACCGAGGATCAGGAACTAGCAGGCTTTTTATAAATTCTATTCCCCTCTCGCTGATGTTGAATGCACGTAAAGTCCCCGTTGAAAGATTGGCATTAGTTCCATAGCAAAAATCAAAAAAAGCCTTGTTATCGAACTCGAATTCAGTGCTAGAAATTGGAACAACTCCTGATATGGTGCTATCATAAGTCCGTGATGAGTCTACTGTCGTAAATGGTAGCTTTAATCTCAAAACTTCGTGTAGCAGACACCCAAGCGACCAAAGATCAAATGAACTTTCGTACTCTCCGTTTAACTTTAGAAGGTTTAAAGGAAGACTCCTATTCACTTCAGGTGCGAGATAGTTACGAGTGCCGATCTGAGTAACTAATCGTGTATCTGCTGTACTCTTCGAAATTCCGAAGTCCGCAAGTTTTATGTGAATCGGAGAGAGTGAAGACAAAAGGATATTCTAATATACCGCTCAGTATTATGTGACTGGTTAATAACAGCACATCACAAGGGAGTAAACCTCAGGTTTCAAATCGCGATAACAAATGCTCCGTCCATGCAAAATCACAAGTCCTTCGAGAACTTGCATTGCAATCTCTTTGGCACTTTCTTCCGACTGCTTCCCAGACCTTTTGAGAAATCCTCTCAAGTCGCCATGCTCAACATACTCCATAGCAAGTAAAATACAACCCTTCTCCATGTACCAACCGCGGAATTGCACAAATAAATCCCTATGCTAGTAATATATACTCTTCTTTTAGCTGTCTTAGTTCTTGCCATATCTGCAAGTTTAAGAGTGGCAAAGATATGTAATATTACTCACGTCTTTCAGTGAGACCAAGATACTCAACTCACGTTTATGATCCATCTCCGAACCCATGCCTGCATGTAGTTTCTTGACCGCCCTCAATTCGTTTGTGTTTTCTTCTTTTCGAGATGAACAACTCCAAATCCACCTCGCCCGAGCTCTTTCACATACACCCATTTCACCTGTTTTCTCGCTCCCACCAACTTGTCTGACTCTTTGGATGACGTACAGAGTCCTCGCGGACTATGGTTTGTAGTTGCTCAGGGAGTTCATCGAGGCTCGGGGTTGAGGACGCCGTACTAGTCCGACTAGGCCTGGAACCTTCCTGTCATTGTGGTTAGATTAGATCAATGATTTGGCATCGGAACCCCACATACCTGTGTTCCATTCTGGTTCCAGATATTACTATAAAGTCTCCGCATACTCAAAATCGAGAGAGAAAAAATAGAACGCTGTGTTACTGAGAATTTAACACCTACACTGGAGCGGGGAGGATTGAGTTTGGTGCTAGCTCCAAACATCGTCAGCCTCATAAGAGCTGGCCTATGGCATGCCAACCGCATATTTGAGGTTACACTGAGGTCTTGACCCGACTTAGCAAAGTTGCACCAATTAAAACAGCTCTTGACAAGGCTATTTTGAGCCTACGTTCTGGATAAACCTACCGATAAGCCTTATAATTCTATGCGGTTCGATGGTAAGATTGTATCTTTCTATACCGAAGATTGCATGGTATATATCTGGGAACAATTGCAAGCTAGAGAAGTTGTCTACGTTGGAGAGTATTATGGCTCGAGAAGCTATGGTGGGTAGGTGTGTAAACTTCGGCGTTTGCAGCCAATCAATCTATAGGAATTGAGAGATCTACTCCCATAATGGTACTAGCGCCTAGCCTGACGGTGGAATTTTCTCTAATTCCCATACAAAAAAAGTTCCTCTGAAGTTGACACACCCACCCCCTATGCCTTCTCGCGCCATAGTCTGTCCAAACCTTATCTCACATAACCCGGCTCGTTAAACGTCATAAGAAGTCCAGGGACGAGGCGAATGGGGCTCTTTCTGGTCCTTGCGATACCAGTATATATGTGGCGTACTGAACTTTATTCTTTCGTTCGGAACTATGCGGTAAAGGGTACATATAGGTACATAATAAATGTACTCGTAAACGAGTACTCTATGTACTCTAGGTAGAGTATGGTGCTTATATCGTCCGAATTAGCCAGAAAGAAAAGAAAGAAAAGAAAAAGAAAAAGAAAAAGAAAAGAGAAAAGAGAAAAAGAGAAAAGAGAAAAAAGAAAAGAGAAAAAAGAAAAGAGAAAAAGAGAAAAAAGAGGAGGAGGAGGAAGAGGAAGAAATCAGATATACCTACAGTCACTCACGGGGTGAAGGCGGATCCTGTCTGATGGCGGTCAGGGACTTGAGGCCAATAAAAGAGTTAGGTTTTGGACGCCAAGGGCAAATTACTGCAAACAGAACCATCAGACAGGATCCGCCGTCAGTAGGTGAACGACTGTACATGTAGTAGCCAGATAGATTTGACGGTTTTGATGGTTTTGGCAAGCGGGGAGATGCCAGTTTGATTATTATTGATAACCTTTTCTCTCCCGGCCCGTCAAGAATTACTGTAGGTTTTTATCTTTATATACTATGCTCTAAAGATGAGCCCCATATATAATTAGTTCATAAGAAAATGCGGCTCATTCCCAAGAAAATTTAAGATAATTATATGCTCATATCGAATGTATGTAGAAAACATTTTACTAATTCAACTTTCGATCATCCCTCTCCGGGCAGTCTGTCCTGACGACCCTCCACACACCTAAACCCCTCCTACCCACCACTCGCTCAATCGTTGGGAGGAACCCATCATCAGCAAAATCCATATCATCCATGTTAAAATGGTTTCGGTACTCCCACTCCTTCTTGAGCCAAAAGGGCAGACTTTTATTCGTCCCTAGAGCAAACACGTCTAAATCGATAGCAGACAACGGAGCAACAAGATAGTTGTTTGCCTGTTGCTCACCCGTATCACACTGAGCCAGTGGCTGAAGGGTATTGACCAGAACAGAGATTTTGGCACCCATGAGATCTGTAGTAAGGAGTTGGGGAATGTTGCCGTTCTTTGATGGCTCACCGAGAAGCCATGTTGGAGGCTGGTAGGTTTTCCACCAGACCGCATTTGCTGCATTTGTTACATTTCCCATATGGAGCTGGACAGGTACCACCCCGCCTTGGTGGAAAATACCCATAAGGGCTCCATATACCACATTAAACATCACCCAAATGACTATCCAGAGTCTTTGCAAGATGATATTTTTTGGCAACGAAATGCTTGACAGCAACAAAGGTACAAGAGGTACCAAGAACCTAGCCTCTTGGTGCTGGAATATACTCAGTACCGCGATTCCAGAGACTGCTGAGAGAAGTGGAAGCTGGAGAGGCCACGTCCATGAGGTGAAGAGCGAAATCAGTGCAGGGCCTAGAAGCTGAGGTAGATTGATGAGTATATGGGTATATCGCGGATGGAGGCCATGGAGAGAGAGATTCGAGGATTTGGAGTTATAGAGTAGGTTATTAAGGGGTGTGATCACGAGCGGATGAGAGAGCGGATGAGAGAAGAGGGCGTATAATGATGGTGCCAAAGACGAGGAGTAATACACAGTGTCCAGGTAAATTGCTAGCCCTGTTGCTCCCAGACCAAAAACGACAAGTGGAATTACAGTGGTTGGATGCCGGAGGAAGTGGGGTATTAGCGTGAGCCCTGGAAGTAGTAGAAAGGCCGGGAATGTAATGCGGTTGAAGATGGAAAATATAACTGTAAATCCTAGTGCCGCACTCGACAGCCATGCAGCATCCTATTGAAAGAGTGAATCAGCCCTATACGCTTTTAGGAAATCTATATATTCTATCTGAGTCAAATGTACTTTTGAGGATGAAATTCTCCGAATCAGGACCAATGACCATGCCACTCCGATAGTTTCGATCGAGTTGGAGAAGGTATGGGTTTGATATGTCCATGTTACGTAGCTGCTGGCCAGTAATAAAAGGCTGATGCGTCGACCTCTCGGCGATGCGATGAGCTCTTGGATAGCCCAGTCCTCTTCTTAGTGTCAGTTCATATTCATATTTCTTCGACACCTCCAACCCACCCACCACCAACTATCAATCGCTCTTTCTCTCCATAATAAATATGAAATAACGCCCATACCTAAAACGAACGATATCAAGAAGAATAAAATGCGCAAGCTGTAGAAAACAAGCATTGGACTGGGCGATTCAGCTCCGGGCATTATCCAGCGCACCAAGTGCATAGGGATACCATATGCTGCCCATAATGGAAAGACGCTTCGTATGGGAGCTGCGGAAGTAAACTCCCAGGTTTTAGTGATGCGCCAGTCGAATATATCGCCTGCAGTGCGCAGTAAGTTAGTTTCAAAGGTTGAGGATGCGGCGCGGCACAGCGCGGCGCGATATAAAGGGTCCGAAAACATACCAGCTATTACTTCAGGCCCCTGGAAGTGCTCGTCGGGATGAATATAGGACGGCGAAAGGGCAAAGTAAAGTCTTACGAGCGCGAGAAAAAGGTAGACGCGCCTCCACATCCTGGGCGATTATGATGCTGTCGCCGGAGGAGGAAGACAGGGAGAAGTGAAAAAAGAGTTGAATGAGGGGCAAGAGAGAAAGTGCAAAGAACGGATGGGAAAACCCCCGAATGAGTAAAATTTCCTCGTTATTAATGGCTACCCACATAAAATAGATACATCTAGCTACTATCGATAGACAGCTGATACACCGGTAGGCAGATCTAAAGACTTCTGTGACCCAATATTGTCTGTGCAACCACAAGCAATTTGGTGACAACTGATCATGGGGGGCGCTCATAATAAATACATGAGGTTAAAGCAACACTTCAAGTCTCCAACGAAGAATATGGGTCTATATGTAAATGTACATGAAGCCTACGTACATGTAGTAATGTATGATACATTTTTGGGTGAGCCGTCCGGTTTACAGGGTCACATACGCCTAAATTAGATGTGCGCCCAACGAAGCTCTCAGAGCTCTGGAAGCTTAGGCTTGGCACCAAAGATGATAGAATTGGGTTAAGAAGCCTCAAAAACTCAAAAAAAATATGTATGAGCTAGCTTGATGGCCTCAAGGACACTTGTTGAAGGGATTGAGCGAAGCGTAGAATATTGAAACCAGGTAATCCGGTCAGTATTTACGGCGAAGAGGATGATGGAGGAGTCATCCATTCTAAACCTATCTTGGCGTCTCTTGAGGCTAAGCCCTCATAAATGTGTAAGGTAGCGGTAACCCCCCTCCTCCTCTCCATCCCCCCACCACCACTTCTTCTCCATCTATCTCTTCTTAACGAACAACCACAGCACTCCAACCTCCTTCCCATCAATAACAACTCCTCACAACTTCCTACCTAAATCTTTCACGACATTAACAACAAGCATGTCTGAAATTAAGCTTCTCAGCTCAGATCAAGCGACAATCACCGTCCGTAAGTTTTAATCATTTCTATCAACGCCATCCTGCTTTACTCTGCTAATACCCGTTACTTCGTGATAAATAGAGAAGGAGGTCGCCGAGCGCTCCATCCTTATCAAAAACATGCTTGAGGATGTCGGTGAAGTCACCGAGGCCATTCCCATTCCTAATGTATTTTTCACTTTCTGGCTTCCGGCTTTTATTATAATACCCTCGTCATCGGTTTACTAATATTGAAAAGGTGAATGAATCTGTCCTCAAAAAGGTTATTGAGTGGTGCGAGCACCACAAGGGCGACCCGCCTGCGCAAGCCGATGATGACTCCGACAGTCGGAAGAAATCCACAGACATCGACGAGTGGGACCAAAAGTTCATGCAAGTCGACCAAGAAATGCTCTTTGAGATCATTCTGGTAAGTTGCGCTTCCATATTTTGCTTATATACCGTGCTCGCTTAATGTTTCATTTATGTTAACATTGTCTTACAGGCTGCAAATTACCTTGACATCAAGCCACTTCTTGACGTCGGCTGCAAGACCGTCGCCAACATGATTAAGGGAAAGTCCCCTGACGAGATCAGAAAGACCTTCAACATTCAAAACGATTTCACCCCTGAGGAGGAGGAGCAGATCAGGCGTGAGAACGAATGGGCCGAGGAGTAAGTTACCCCCATCCTATTACCAATGCCAAGTCATTTCCTCTTGATCAGTGATATTGACAAAGTTTGTTTGTAGCCGCTAAATGCCGAACTAAATGCCAAATCCGAATTCAACCTCCAACAAACATCATCATAGAAGCCATGTTACACTTTCAATGGAGAGGTGGAAGGTTGTTATATGAATAGCGGGGTAATTCTTTTCTTGGTAGCAGGACGGCTATTTGTTTAGTAAAGACACGTCGTAAAGGGCCATGGAGTTCACGACGATTACGATTCTTTCTGGTTCTGCCTTTTGTATTTTTCTTTGGTGGGATGCGCACGTACCCATGTTTCTTTTCCTAGGATTCTTTGCTTTAAATATGACGGCGTTGTGAATCATTATTCTGGGTTGCCACTGGTCAACTAGTATTGCTCACTCCTCATGCCGTGAGGGTGGTTTTTTGCTGGAAGATACAATGATTCAACCGGTATTTTAGATCTGGAAACGCGTAGTTTTTAATATGAGCAAAGACTTATCAACCCTCCACGATTCTTTAGCTCTTTCAGAATTTTGTAGAATGAACATGTAGGTACACTTTTCAGCTTCATGAGGTAACGTTTTACCCTATCAATATACATTGAGCCTCCCAACCATCCCATGAAATAATTAAAAATAAACGTCATAGTTAGGCTTTTATCATTGATAGATTACTAATGTGGTATAAAACCGATGTAAGCGCCAATACAAACCACGTAGATTACAGGATTTGAACTCGCCACCTACAGCTTGCGGTAAGATTATTGTAGAAATATGGGAACAATAATTTTACCTCTCGCTGTACTAAGTAGATATTTGAACTTCTTTCTCCTTCTTTGCATTTAGAGCTCATTCGATAATACTATCCTGGAATAGAGCTAGGTTCGAATAATATAGTATGCTGCTGATACTGATGTTTTATACATAGTGCACAATACTCTGGGAATGATCTGTGAATTATTGGGTTGAGTCAAAAGGACGGTGATTGCTATTAGCATTTGGTTATTTGCAAAATCGCGTTATTTCTACATAGATGAGCGGGTCCGCGGATTATAGGGGACTATCTTGGTAATACAAATCCCCAGCTACGTGTAGCTGAACCATGACCTAACGAATAGATTCTAAGTAGAGCTAGAGGTACATGGGTATATTATATATAGGCAGCAAAAATCACGCACATGTAGTTAGTAAAAAGCCTGGATATAAAATCATTGATAACAGTTGAGAGGGAATCGACGCATTCAAATTGATCTTGAAATAGACCTTTAATGGAAAGCAATCCTATGCTGGGTGGCCCATGATATTAAACCAAAGCTACTACTCCGCCAGCTTACTCGCCCGCTCGGTATTTTCTAGCCCTCTTTTAAGGGCAGGTGTTAATCGGTATAATCATATAAACCAGGCACTATACTCTTAATTTTGCCTTCAAGGAGTGAATAGATACTAGATTTACCACTAGTAGGATGCAGAATCTAGACAAATTAGTACTCCAGGGGTGCTCCGAGTGTATGGGTTTCTTAGTTGGGCTTTGGGAGGTATTTATTAATAGAGATGTGTATTGGGCTATCTTTATCGGGATTGGTAGATATATAGTTATCCCCAAGTTAATCAATTACTTGCGATCATTACTCGGTCGTTAATTAAAAGGTCGGAAATTTTAGTAAGCATTTGGTTGCAACGATATCCGACCATTTAATTAACGCGCGAGTAGTCTAGAGATAAACACTGATTCCCATGATAGATGTCATCCACAGATATATGATATTTAGCAGCATTACGTATATATATACACACACACAAAAAAAAAAAGAGAGTACAGACTTCTCCAACGACCTCAGCTCCACCGTCATCTCTCGTGTAGATATAAAAAAAAGTAAACCAAGGCATCAGCTACCGTCGAAGCCTCTCATGGTGCGAGCGTATATCGATTACCCTACGGCACCTCGTGACGGCTCAGCAATATCTTCCGCACGCCATAACGCATTACACCATAGCTACTACAAAGGCACAGCTGGTGTTAAGATACAAACAATAAAACTATGGCTGTCTCTTCGAGGATTGTGCCGGATGTGAGATCATAATACTAGATACCCAACTATATTTGGTCCTAACTGTTCGTAGTTGTGATACCAACTCCCACCCAACAGTCTATCAATCAATTCAGACGCATATCTAGTGGTAGTCAAACCGTCGATATTAGTATATATATAAAAATCCACAGCTTGAGAAAAGAACATACGTATAGGCCTCCAACCCAAAGCTATGTTCAGCGCAAAAGTCCCTTCACACTATAACAGATTGGTAAAGCATCCGAACTAATCCACACAAACAGATCCCGACCCTTCTTTCTTAGGAGCATCAGCTTGGGCGGTTCTTTCTCCGCAAGTCAAGAGGCGGTCGTTAGACGGTGCTGCTTTTTTTTTTTTTTTTTTGCAGGTATAAAATGTTGAGCCATGGCCGGGGTAAGTAAATTCACGTTTGTAATGCCTAGCAGTATCATCGGATGTGGAAGTTTAAAGTTTGCGATGCGCTGCGGGAGTAGCAGGCCTAGGTGTATGGCACCTACCAGCCGGCACTGACATTGAACGTTATGAAAGAATCCGATACCGCTTATGCCTGGCTGTCTGGGTTAACTCTCACTTGCCCGGTCGCTCAGGAGGAAGTGGCCTCTCAGGACGCGACGGGTTTACAGCTGTTGTCATGATATTAGGCCCAGCTGAACGACTTGACACATACAACGATTCTTGCAAAGTTTAAACATGATTACTTCATTAGGAAACTCGAGATACCCGTTTAAGTATTTGAATTTAAACTTTCGGTCGGGCTCCCTAATGAAGCTATGGGAATTACTCAGAGAGGTAATTGACGACGTTCGCCTGGGCCTAATATTATGACAACAGCTGTAATCACACCTAGTCCCATAGCCATCCACCTCCCCTACATGTATGGCGCAAGAAGGCCTAGAGGGCGGGTGTGCCAACTTCAGAGGAATTTCGTTTGTATGGGAATCTGAGAAAATGCCAGGGTTAGTCTAGGCGCTAGTACCATTATAGCCAATTTCTATAAGTTTGATTGGCTGATTCTTTAAAAAAACGCCGAAGTTTACACACCTACCCCCCATAGCTTCTCGAGCCACTGTAGTTGGTTCGCAGTCCGGAGGCTGGGAATGAACTTGTGCATAACTGTATGTAGCTATAACTACATGTAGTGCATGTACGCTGCAACGGCGAAAATCAAATCTTCTGCCCTTACCAGAGGCAGAGTTTAAAGTTTCCCGGACACGCACAGACAAATAACACCTGGCTTACTCCACCGCCGAATTGACGCGCTAGGCCTCTCCTCCCCTTGCACGGGAAACACCCTCGATAGGAAAGGGGTCACTGACACCGATAATACTCTGACTTCTTTCTCAGCCTAGCCTCCCAAGAGTTGAATCACATGGTATCACTCGACCGGCTCTATCACACTTATAAAAAAAAGAATATTAAGAAGACACGTTCAGAATCAATGAAGCCCTATCACCGCCATGCACTGGAGGCGGTGGTATAAAGACGACATGTACTCTTCTTTGCTCTGTATGTTTGGGAGGTGGGGGCCTGGCCTTCGAGATATGGATCTCACACAAGCTGATCCTAGACTTAAATCATGAATTGTCACTCACGAGGATGCTAACTGTGATATATACTCTAGAACCCACGCACAG